>NC_081409.1:247083501-247291001 GCF_030272615.1 Cryptomeria japonica | reverse complement strand
TACCTATAGCAGTTGCAGTGTCTTTGGGTGGTTCGGTGCTAAGGGTCTCAGCTGTAATATTTGTAGTGCTTGTCTGTGATTGAGACATTTGATCTTGGGTTGTGTCACCTACAACTTCAGATTTGTTGCCTTCGGTAGCTTGCTCAGTGTCCTTGGGAGCTTCAGTTGTGATTGGTGGCTTCATTGGCGAATAAGGTTGAACTAGTTCTAAGACAAATTCACTAGAGACAAGTTTTACATAAGTGGTGCCTTCAATCATTTCTAGCTCTGGTGTTGCTTCATCCATTACATCTTCATCAATTTGTATAGTGTCAACCGAGTCTGGACCTTGCCCGATGACATCTGGATCTTTCTCGGTGACATCAACAATTTCAATTTGAGATTGTTCACCGACATCCTTTTGTTTGAAAATCTCCTGCTACTTGGCTTTAGTCTCATTTTCCACATCAATATATAGCCCATTCATCAATTTTAAGGCTCTTTGTTTCACAAGAAATTTTGAATTGTATGTGGACAAATGCTCCTTGATTTCAGCTACGGACATGTCAGGAAATAGATGGACTAGACTTCTTTCTCTTATTTGTCTCTCTGAATCCATTGCATATTTCCATTTGTTGTCAATATGTGAGTAGAGTTCACTCAGAAGTAACTTTGCTAGTTTTAATGGTGCTAACCGAAACTTCAGAAGTGTACATATGACAGCTTCTTCAATATGTCATTTCTCATCATTATTCCTAGACTCATACTTAACATATCTGAATCTTGCAAATCCACCGTATTCTTTAAGATTGGCACAAAAGTTTTCAACACTGTGAATGTTTACCTTTTTGCTTTTCACGACCTGGAATTTGTTTGCATCATCAGACTCTGTATCACTCGACTCTTTTGCCAAAATGAGTCTTCGAGTATATTTCTTGTAAGTCTTAGTTACCTTAGGAATGACAACAGTCTTTTGTTTCTTTCTCAGTGATGCAGCTGATGCTCTGGTGTTGGATCCCTTTGTTGGTGGAGTCAGTAGGGCCTTTGTCATGTGTTGTTTCTTTCTTTTTAGAACTTTTCCCTTGGGTAACTCTGTGCTCAATGTTATTGCAGCCTCCTGTGCTTCTGATTGTTCCTCGGTTATGGCAAGATTTCCTTTGATAGGTGTAGAGGAGGATTCTTCTCTGAATTTATTAGATAAAGCCTTTATCATCTTTGTAGCTTTTCTTGTAGCCTTAGGAACTACAATGCTCATTTTTACTTTCTCCTTCACCTCTTCATAGGTTCCATACCTTAGTTCAATTGCATGCCTTGGCAATGATAGATAGGCATCAATTTGTTGCTGTGTGATATCATAATCAATTTCATAACCCATTGGTTGTAATGATTGAATCCTCAGTTCAACAACATTTACATAGTAATAATCAGTGTCGACTTCAAAACATATATTGTTCTTGTATTTTTCGACTAGCTGTGGTGGGATCCTATACCTGTTGTGCATTTTCTCTTGGAATTTTCTAAAGTAATCATCCATGATATCATTAAAGTTATCTCCTAACTTCTTGATGCAGTCATTGATCTGATGGGTGATAGGTCGGTGTAGCTCCTATACTACTTTACCGACTGAGGGAAAGAACTTCTCAAAATAGAAAAACATATAGACAAGTAGTGAACTGAACTTTAGTGTGTTTGCCGAGTTGTTCTTCTTTGGCTTCCTTATTGTGTTCAGGTTCTCAAATAAGTTATTTAGTAGCACTTCACATTAGTCTACTTTCATTCCCTTCTTTACTATTTTGTAGGCTAGGTCTACTGCAGCACATGGTACACTGTTTTCCCTTGCAGATTGGAAGAAACAGTAACCAATAACTCTGATTGCAAATTTTAGTTCAACATTAGTGACATTATTCAATTTTAGTCCTTGGTAATCAGATTCCACTCTGGTTAGATTGATTAGCTCCTTTTGTGATATCATTTTATGTGCATGAGCATGATCGTAGATGGGATATCCAGTGATCAGGTGAATGACTTCCTTCATGATCTTGAACGGTTGCTCTTGTAGCCACATGAAATCATCATGTACTCTGCTCAATACAAACTTAACCCATTGGGGTTTGAACACACGGGGATAGACTAGGGCTTCAGTTAATCCCTTGATTCTAATATGCTCAAATTTGTTATCCAGTTTGCCATCAGTGCACAGTTCATCATATGTGTCACTAATCTCTACATGACCGAGTTCCTCAACACGGCATTTGGTAAAGAATCTAACATCTTCTACCAACAAGACTCGATCCAAGATGAGTGAAAATGTAGTTTGATCATCCGGTTCTGAGGCAACTTTAGGAGTTACGGAATATTTCAGCGAGGGCTTCTCCACATTTTGGACAACTATAGGGTCTTGGATCTTGGGCGCCATGGTAGATTTCAGGTAAGATTCGACAAGTTATCCTTTAGGGTTTACAAGTGACTGACTCTTCACACTCGATAGACAATAGCAATTTGACTAGATCAGAAACTAGCTAAATAGTGTGAATAGATTGATGTAAATACCTAGAAATTCGCTCTGAATGAAGTTTGATTGCTTTGATTCGCTTTGCTCTGCTTCTCGAAAACTTGGGTGAATGAAAATGACCGCGAAAACATTTTTAAGTACACAAAAATACCTTATCGGGCTTTGTGCAAGTTAGGTCAAGATATTAAATGCACTTGGTTCACCTTTTGCCGATTTACTCCATTTTTTGTTTTCACCAAGTACCCAACTTAGCTTCATTAACTGGCTTGACAGGTTTCCTGTATACACCGACTTGACAGGTTTCCTGTATAGTATATAAACTACCTAATTGCATCTTAACTATGCAGATCTTGAATTTTGTACATAATAGAATAGGAACTGTTATGATTCAACTTTTAAAGAATGCAGTCCCTACATACCTTTTCTTGACTAATTTGAAATAGGTGCACCTAACTTGGTAGGTAAGGTGCTTTCTTCATCAGACATAATTTTTTTCTTTTTCCAAATCTTCTTGAATTTTTCTTTTATCTCTTCAGTGTCTCTTCTCGGTTGATCTCTACAATCTCCAGCTAAATGTCCAGCTTTGTGACAATGAAAACATGCCATACCGGGATTTCTCCATGATCTTCGGTTGTTCATTCCAAATCTTATAAAACAGTTGGCACTTATATGTCCATATCTTCCACAACATTCGCACCATATCCTTGAATTGTAATCCCATGGTACTACTGCATATTGTCGGTAAGGATCTGTGTGAGTTCGGTAACCTCTAGTGTTTGCTCAGTGTGGATACTTCATGTAGATCTTTTGCTTAAACCAACACTTCTCGGTACTATGTCCATATCTATTGCAGTTTTTACAAAACCCTTTGAATTTTGCCTTCTGATAGTTGTTAATAGACTTTGTCCTACATTGATTAGGTGTGTGACCATATTTATTGCAATTATAACAATATCCATTGGACTTAGAGATATTCGATTGCTTACCTTTTCTGATCTGGCATATGTTGGCAGTATGACCTTGGTTTCCACAGTAGTAGCAAATAGGCTTCTTCCTTTTGATGTTATTCCTTTTTCCAGCTTGTTTTGATGATTCTCCTCTCTCGGTAGTATGAATTCCTTTCTTAGTAGAGTCTTTTCCTTTGTAACCGAGCCCTCCATCTTTGTAGAGTCTTCTTGTATTCAGTTGCTCATCCAACATCTTTGATGCTTCATAACTTTTCTCCAATGATTCTTTGGATTTCTTTTCTGTTTCAAGTTCACCAGTCAACCTTGATACTTCAAGTTTCAATGATTTATTTTCATCATTCTTTAGAATTGCTTCATCATGTGCATAACCTATTTGATTTGGCATATTTTGTTGAATACCAGTTAACCTTATGATTTCATCATCCTTTTCAGATACTAGAGCTTCAAGTTGTTGTTTCTCTCTTTGTAGATTTCTTGCTTTATCCTCAACTATCCTTAATGCATCTAGATTTTTAGTCATTTGTGTACTGAAATGTTCATGTTCTCTTTTCATTGCTTTTAGTTGATCAGCCAATGCTTTGTTCTTTTCTTTCAACATTCCAATCATTTCTTCAGTCTCTTCAGATATACTATTCTCAGATGATGTCTCGATTTGTTCTACTAGCTCTTGAGAATCCTGCAAGTCATCAGATAATCTTCTCGTTACTTTCAAAGATTTTTGCATTTGCCTCTACATGTCTGCAATCACTTGATTTGCATTATCCAGCTCTTCTTGAAGATGCACAATCCTCCGAGATTGTTTGTAGCCTTCCATTGCTAAGATCTTTCTCTTTAGGTAGTTAAACCCTTTTCCAAGATTCAAGCTCTGATACCAATTGTTAGGCCCAATATAGAAAGCTAATGTACTGAGAGGGGAGGGGTGAATCAGTACTCCAAAACTTTTCTTCGATAATAACCTTACTGTTATGCATAGACAGAATAGTGTAGTAACATAAAATAAAACTATAATCAACAAATAACAATCATACATGATTCACTCCATAACACATATATTTTGGTCATGCAGAAACTCTTGGTTAGAGAGAAAAACTGTAGTGGGGATGGCACCCACAACTTCACTACTACAATAATAAAGAATGCTCGGTTAGAGCTATATTTAGCTATTTCTGATAGCTTACCCTGTTAGGAGTATCAAGATCAGTTAGATCTACCTTACAAAAGGATTTTTACAACACTATATAAGTGTAGCACCCGGTTAAAGGATTTACAATTTATAGACTTGGTTAGAGTCTTTTACCTTGTTAAAGGTTTCTCTTAAAACTTCAAAATATTACAATAAAATCATTACAAATATCTGCAACTTTACATCTAAAATGCTAAAGTAGATTCTATGTGCTCTGAATAAGATTACCTAGCTTATAGCATACCTCGGTAACCCATAATGAAACTCAGTAAACCCTTTTGTTTACTTTGTTCTTTTGACTATTCACTGATAACCATCTCGATGACCTCTCTATGTCTTTGTAACAGTCTTCCTTCATGCATACACTCTGTTATCTCATTGCATCTCATATATCTAACCCTAGAATCATGTTGTATAAATAGATCTCTTACAGTGGTGATCTGATTCATTGCTTCAATCTTATGAAAAGATTCTTCGAATGAATAACTAAACAAAATATCTCATTGGTTAGATTGGCCTTGTAATCATACACAATCTCCTAATGTAATTCCCAATGCAAAAACGGTTAGATGTGCCTTGATGTTGTAACACGTTTTCATGTGCATGTCCAGGTTCAATGTATCTGGTAAAACGTTTCACTCAGTGAATATCAACTCAGAGAGTTAACTTTACCACTCGGTAGCCATGAAACTTTACTCGGTAAACAACTCAGTGAATACTACGCTCTGTGACTACTTTCTTCAGTAACCGACTAAACTGTTCATACCAACTTCTCTAAGTGTACCGACTACATGATTCGATAATACTAACCGACTAGAATATAGTATGACTTTGGATATGAAACTAATGGCAATTTGATAAATAGTAACATATATATATATATATATATATACACACACACACACACACACATGTATGTGTGTGTGTTTCATTTTGTGGAGTGCATTGAGGAATAAAAGTACAATTCATGGATTCATAAGTGATTATTAGAGGTTATAAAAGAGTGGATAAAATTTGTATTTTGATATAGGATATCATAAATACAGTTAATAAATTAGAAATTAAATTCAATTGCTTATATGTTCACAAAAAATTTCTATTTCTCATGTGACAAGTTAATATTTTTCATAGTTTCCTCCTCCCAAAGCATGGTAGTCACATTATAATTGTCATATTTTAAAATATTTTGACAAGTTTGTATTCATCATGAATATGTTTTCCTTGCACAAATTCACAAATATGTCATGACCTTAAAAATAAAATTGACCTAGAAAGTACAAGAATACACAAAAATTAAAATCAAAATATATTCCTAATCTTTGCTTTGCAACAAACATTTTTTCTCTTACCCATGCTTGAATCACTAACCTCTTGAGGTGAATCTAATATTTCAATATTTTCACCCAAAAAGGGTTTTACTCATTACACATCTATCACCACTCACCACCCTATATAAAAACCATTTCTAGAATTCTCATTTCATTCTTTTTTTAAGGACTATAATCTTACTTAAAATGGTCATCGGTAGGCTAGAGCATAATTTTGTCAAGTGGCTTCTTGAAAAACTAGTTTTTCTTATATTGGCCTATTTGAATTGATAAAAAAGTTTCAATTTTATAGGTGTCAACTCATTAGTTGACTCAAGTAATTTTCTAAACCCCACATTAATAAGTCATCTTGTCAATAAAAAAATGCTAAAATAATTGCTATCTAACAACATTATATTAAAACTTGAGTCTCTCATTTCTTATATTGTGAGTTTCTAATGAACATAAAATCATGCATGAATCAAGTTGAATTATTAATCTCACAAAATGGGAGGTTATTATGCCTATAACTCACTTAAAGTTTGTCCCTAATATTGATATGTTTCACTTGATTTTGTATTTTACTTTTCACAAGTCCATAGATGAGAAAAAAAGATACAATTGTTGATGAGTTAAAAAACCATGACCCATGTCTTATTTTAGGAAAAAACACTTGTCAAGTAATTTGGCATGCCTCTCCCAAGGGGATGATATATAAGTGCCCAAAATAGAACAAACCAATATGACAAGTGCAATGATGATAAAAAACTAAAGAATAAGCTATCAAACATGAAAATAAGATAAGGTGGCATCTAAAATGTATCTTGAAGAATCCTTTAGTTTCGTCCACTCTTTGACATTTTTCATCTAGTACTTATTTGTGTATTTGCTTTGTCTAAAACCTTTTTTTCCTTAGTAATGAATTCTTTGCAGCAAATTTATATATCTTTTTGATATATTTATACAATAGATACAATAAATCTATGTTCACCATGGTATTTTTCTACCTACAATGTGAAAAAATAAGATACAAGTAAATGGTGAGTTAAAAATCCATGACCTATGACTTGTGTTAGGAAAAGGTGCTTGACAAATAATGTGGCATGCCTCTCTGAGGGGGATGTTAAATATATTTGTGCCCAAAATAGAACATGCCAATATGATAAGTCCAATGATGAACATGCCAATATGATAAGTCCAATGATGCTAAAAAACTCAAGAATAAATTAATGAGCATTAAAATATGATAAAGCATAAAACAAGTTGTCAGATTGCAACAGTAATAGAGGGGGGAGGACGGGGTCCTATCATCCGGTGTACTGGATACATCAGTGGGGTTTGGAGTATCCATGAGAGGGTCTTTGTCATCATTTTTTGCTTGCTATTAAAATTTGTAGATGTAATGTGTGTGGGTGTGTGGGTGGGTGTGTGTGTTTAAAATGAGAGGAAAGGTAGGTTATTAGAAGCTTGTAAGAAGGGGACTTCATTAAAAGAGGAGAGGAGATCAAAAAAGAAAACATACTCATCTCTAACAAATTAATTGTTATGTTAGTAGGATGATCTATTTTATTGCAAAGTCACAGACATAATTGAATCATGTCCCCACAATAAAAGCGGTCCTCCTACTAACATGGCAATTAATTTGTTGGAGTATATATCTTGTTACTTGATAACCTCTCTCCTCTTTTGTCATTAAAAAATAAGAAAACCCTCCTTTTATAAACATCTAAAATCTATTTTTCTCTCTTTTGAAAAAAAATCCCGAAATTACTTCTACGAGTAAAATTTCTTATATCATATGTAAACCATAATAATTTTAAATGTAAAAATCTACATTTTACATAAATTATGGAGCAATCGCTATATTTATATACCCTCCTTTGGTAAAGTAGACTAATAATAAAATATTGTCAATAAATAGTTTTCTAAATTGCATAAAATAACTCAAAAATTTAAATATACAATAACGATATAATATAACATATACAAATTGATGTTATATTTTTTAATTTAAAAAAATTAAGAAAAAAACTATGTATAACACTTTTGTACTGCTCTTCACAATATACATAAGCATTTTCTTTAAAATGCAATGGTTTTGTATTCAAGGAACTAAGGTGATATAGGCATTCAAGCGCCAAGAAAGTAAGCTAGCAAGAGAAAATGTGTTATTTTCCATTTCTCTTAACTAAGGAAAAACAATTGCAATTGAAAGGAGTGAATTGGGAATTAGCCTTAGTGGTCAATCAAATTGTGAGGCTCTGCAGATATTTAGACTCTATAACATTTTTCCACATTCCTTAGGAATGGTTCAAAGGCTGCACATTGTTTGGTTAAATGGGCTTCTAAGCCGATGGAAATGTGGAGTGTTAAAGACTAGGGGCACTTATCCCTGAAGTACTTTCAAACTCTACATAATTTAGCTATGAAAGATATGAAAAATTATTTAGTGGATAAATAATTCATCATTAGTATTGAATAAATTTTAAAGGATATAATTATTTGCAAATCACACACACACACACACACACACACACACACCGATATATATATATATATATATATATCTGTGTGTGTGTGTGTGTGTGTGTGTTTTGATGTTTATGTTGTGATTGTCATTGATGGACACACACTTGTATTGAGATCCCCTTTATATGTATGAGCTCATGCTCAACCGGTATTTGTTCCAACCGGTATGTTGTATTCTAGTCTTTAGACTAGTAGTGATTTTGCAAAATGTGTTTCCCGGTCTGAAGCGGCATGTCGACCCCAAGCGGTTTGTAGATCACAAGTGGTATGAGGGTGCAAAGCGGCACAACACATTCTTACTAGTCTTCATTTTTGTCAAACCAACAACCGGTATTTTGTATGAACCGGTAATACTCTGTGATGAGTTACCAACCAACATTTTGTGATGAGTTACTGATCCACTGATTGTTTGATGGTGTCGACACATTAACGGTGATTCCTGTGTCGTGTTATTAAGTATGTCTAGGTTCATTGAACCTAGGAAATTGTAAAGAAATCCTATTGGACCGACATGAAATCAGATTCCTTTAAAAGGGACATCATGTCTAGGGTTTTAGGTTGTTGCAAAAAGGGTTAATGTTGAGCTAGAGTTTAAGGTGGATGTTGAGTTGTTGGAAGAGCGATCTTATCTGAGAAGATCGAGTTGTAACTGAGAGAGAGATAGAGAAGACTGAAGTAATGTTGGAATGCATTAGTTGTGAACAATACTGGATCTAACCAAGCGGCTTATGCTATTAGATAGATCAAACACTTGTTGATTACTCACATCTTTAACAAGTCAGCAGCCCCTAACCGGGTAGGCCTCAAAGCCTTTGTAAAATCCTCTAATAAGGTGGTTCACACATGTGAATCTAAAATCCTCTAACAAGGTAGTCCTTAATCGAACTTATCTCCTAACAGAGATTGAGATTCTTAACAGGATCTGTTCTGGTGAAGAACATTGTAAGACCTTAACCGGTCTGGTTTCTATTCTGCAGATAGTGACTTGTGAGTTCCATCTCACCGTGGTTTTTCCCAGTTGGGTTTCCACGTCAAATATCTTGTGTTATGGTTGTATTGCTTTTGTGGGTGAATGTTTTATTCGCATTTTGGTTTGTATGTGTGGTAACCGGTTTGACTATCAGACTGCTTTACCGGTTTATCTTTAGACTGTGTAAGTGTTTTAGTGCAAAGATTTTTGGCATACTAATTCACCCCCCCTCTTAGTATTCATCAATTGGTGTCAGAGCCAACGTTTCTATAAGTTTAACCACTTAGAAAGAGATATGGGGGAATACACCTTGAGGGAACTTACTCAATGACTCACTAAGTCTGAGCAAGCCTATGATGATCTTATGGTCAAATACAAGGCATCTCAAGAAAAAAGAAGAGAACATGCAGAAAAGCTGATGGAACTATCTAAAAGTAGTTCTAAAGATGAAACTAACATGGAAGCTATGATTGCTGAAGTGAATAAGCTGAATGATTCAAACTCCAATTTGAGAAAGGAGTTGGAAGGACTGACTATTCGGTTCAGTCAAGAGCTTGAGAACTAGAGAAAAGGTGAAGATCTGGTAAAAGACAGAGATCATGAGATCTCCAAGTTGAAACATGAGATTAGTACACTAACTACTCGCCTTCATGAGAGTAGAATGGAAAAAGAAGACATGCAAGGAGAACTGAACATTGTCATATCTGAAAATGCAAGTCTTATGGAGACAAACACTGCTATTTCCAAAGAACTCTTTGAGTCAAAGGAAATACTTGCTAAGTTTGGCAAAAGTACAGTCAAGCTAGAGCAAAAGCTTGGGTCATCTAGACCGGCAAAGAATACCAATGGTCTTGGTTTTTCTAGACATGAGGAAGGAGAATCCTCAGGAACAAATGCTGAAGCATCAAAGAAGCAACCAGCATTCAAAGGAAAAGGTAAGCAAAAATTCAAACCTATTTTCTTTAACTGTCTTAAAGAAGGACACACTACCAATGTATATAGGAGAAAAGCCTACAATAATTTTCCTTATTTTATCAACAATGTACCTAGATTCAATAAGTTCAATGGTCATTGTTATGCATGCAACAAGTTTGGGCATAGAGCATTTGAATGCAGGTTTGTAGTGGATAATAGTGGAAGATATCCTCAGAGGACCCAAGGAACTAGTCCTCAATCTTTTATGAACCGGAACCACAACCGGTTTAATGACTTCAATCATCAGTCAAGAAGCGGTGGTCATCAAGCGGCAACCAGATGGAGAGAAATTTGTATGATCTATCATGGTCATGGTCACACTATGGCAACATGCAGAAGGAAGAATGGAAACATGTACAATGGACCTTGGAGAGCACCTGGACTTGTTTGCTATCACTGTAGCAAACTGGGTCACATGGCAAAATTCTGCAGAAGCAAAAAAAGTATATCTGATGATATACCGGTCACTCGGGAAGGAGAAATGGATGTTGAAAGAGTTCAAGGAGACATGAAGAAAACATGGAAGAAGAAACCAACAATGTTGGAAGAGGAACTAGTTTCTGCACCTAGTGTGGAAATATCAGAACTGGCAAACTAAGCCTCAAAGGCTTAGGGGGAGCAAATGACAAAATGCTTTCGAACCCTCGGTTAACACTGGTAAAAGACCTTAACCAGTATGCTACACCTATCGCCTGGTAGAAGATCAAAAACAGTAAAAAGGCAAATTAGGGTTTATGCCCTAATATAGGAGCATTAATGGTGGTAGGTGAGAGACATGTATAAATGCATTTTTCAAAGCATTTCTCACTATCTATTTTCAAGCGAAGAAAAGTTTTCAAGTGCAGAGCAAAGAAAAGGTGATTTGAGCTTAGATTTCAAGAAATTGGATAACTTTGAAAGAGATTCAAATCTAGTTTGCAAGCGGTAGTGGAGAACTCAAAGTGGTGATTTGGCATCCGACGGAGAACGAAGTAAAGCAGAATCTGGAAGCCCTAAATTTGTGTTTGAAAGGTATTTTTTCTGTTCTTGAAATACTCTTCAATGGCTTCCGCATCTCATACTAGTTCAAGCACATCCATTGAGTTAGAAAGTTTCATTTAGAGGAAGTCCAAGTATAATTCTTTGTCACAAGTTCTAGCTAGAGTCATAGTCGAAGAAGGAATTTCAGACTATAATGATTGCAAGATAGAAGACCTAGGGTCCTTAGCCATTCATACTCAATTAGATTTATTTTGCGGAAAGGACAAAAGGATCAAACTGGAGTTCAGTATCTTAGAGAAGAAGAAACTCCATAATGTGGCATATTTTTTGGAAGACTTCATAGAGGATCACATCAGGATCATCTTGAGCAGAGTCCATGGTGACAAGATGTACTTGGAGAGAATGCATGATATCATGCCTGAGGCAATTCATGCAGTCACCAGTTTCTGCAACACAGGGGAAGTGCCAGCCCTAAGAACGGTAAGCAAAATGGAAATGACCAAGCTCATTGGTTTGACAAGTGATTCACGAGGTATGATAGTTAATCCTATCAAGGATGAACTAGTAAAATATGCCTGCATGGCGATAGGCTACAGAACATTCTCAGCCAGCAGGATTAATTCTGTATCTACCACAGTGGTAAATGCTGCTTACCGGATGATTATAGAGGATAAATCATTTGACTTATGCACCGGTATGTAGAGGCAACTCCTGTTAAATCTTAAGGCAATCAAAAAGGACAATTCACTGAGATTTAAGTTTGGACAACTACTGGTAGGGTTGTTTTTCTATTTCCAAGGCTACTTTCTGGGTGTAGGAGATGTCCAGTGGTCCCCTGACCAACCAGTAACCAAGTAGATAAAGGAAAGTGTGCAAGCCATTGGAACCGGCTACCCTGAGCTACTGAACAAATAATTTGATGAGTTTAGAAGAAAGATGAGTCGGAGGGTACGAATCTCAGGTGACATAGTGAAGAAGTATGAAGATGACATCTATTTCACTATTCAGGTGGACAAATGTCTAATGGAGGCTGTTGAGCATAGAATGGAGGAAGTGGAGCCTGTGGGCTATGAGGTCATGTTTGACACGCTGGAAGGGTATGCTTCAACCCTTATTGCCTCACCTCTTGATCCAAAGGATAAGCAAACCAGAACCTACTTGGAGAGGATCACACTAGTTGAAGAACCATCGGTGAAGAAGGGAAAAGAACCAGTAGCTAAGAAAGATAAGGCAGTGCTTGCAGCATCTACACCAGCTACCACTGAGACTCCAAGAGTGACCAAGTGGTCACTGACAAAGAAGAAACCGGAGGTAACACCAGCAAAAGTCTTTGAAAGAAAGAGGAAGACTAAGGAAAATGAACCGGACTCCGAAGAAATTGATTCTGATGAACAACCAAAGAAGGTTAGATAGACCAAGAAGGTAAAGAAGAATGAACCGACAACATCTGCACTGGTAAATATAGATATCTCCTCTTACAAACCTTTGACACATTGTCAAAGAATAGTAAAGAATATTAGGAGAAAGTTACTTCATGATTTAATTGATTATTATGATGAATTCAATTGTGAAGAAAAATATTAAGTACTACAGGAAATCATTCTTTATTTATGTAAAAATGACCGGTCACCATTAGAGATTAAATCTCAGACACCAGATTCATTATTTAAAGCATTGGATAACCAATGGCGCATTGCCATTGAAAAGGAACAAGAGATTAGGGAGAAAGTTTTTGCACAATACTTCCCTGAACTCTCAAATTCAGAATTATTTGATGTATTGGATCAAAATAAAGGTCTCTTCTTCACAAGGACAAGAAGACTTTAGTTGTTGGAAGGGAGAGTTGATGATGTAGAAAATGATACACATCAACACATGGCCCATGCTATCAGCTTTCACAAAGCTCGAATGGCCAACCTCCAAGCGGAAAAGGAACCGGTTATTTCCAAACCGGATGAGGTTTTTGATGAGGAAGGAAACTTGGTGGAGGAACCAATCGACACCATAGATGTCGATGCCCTGGATATGAAAGATTTCACTCAGGACATACCTTCTGAGGGAACTAAATAGGGGCAACAGGGTGATCAGGGTGGTGAACAAGCTGTGGACACACAGCAAGCAGCAAAAGGATAGGAAGAGAAAAAGATGAAGGATGAAGATGAGAAATAGGAAAAAGAGGAAGAGAATAGAAAAGAGGAAGAGGAGAAAAGAAAAGATGAAGAGAAGAAGAAGCAAGAAGAAGAAAGGAAGAAGAAAGAAGAAGAGGACAAGGAAGAAAAGAAGAAGAAGGAAGAAGAAGAAAAGAGAAAGAAGGAAGAGGAAGAAAAGAAGAAGAAAGAAGAGGAGAAGAAGAAGAAGGAAGAGGAAGAGAAGAAGAAAAAGGAAGAGGAAGTGAAGAAGAAGAGGGAAGAAGAAGAAAAGGAAGAGCAGAAGAGGAGAGCAAAGGAGAAGAAAAAGGTAGAGGAAGACAAGGAAGAAGAGAAGAGAAGAGAAGCAAAAAAGAAGAAAGTTGAAGAAGCCAAGGAACGAGAAGCGGCAAAAAGCTCTTAGGTGGAGACTTCGAAGGCAACCGGAAGTCAACCCTCACCGGTTGATCTCTCTAGTCCTATCAATCTCCAATCTGCAAGTGAGTCGGAGCTTATGCAGAGCATCAAGGTTTCTCAAGAGCACCTTGAGATCATTCGCAAGAAAAAGGAATAGGACATCATTCAGGCAGCTGTAGACACACTTACCGGTTTAATCCTTGGTACTAATCTTCCTGACACTGATTCATCACTAGCACAACTCCAACTTCTGTGTACTTTAGTGGATGATCAGGTGTAGGGTCTAGAAGAAGTAGCAGAGGCCAATGTAAAGAAAGAGCACCAAAAGGCTCTTAATGTTGCTCTCATGAAGAAATTAAATGAGCTTAGGACTAAACTGTTAAAGGATCAAAAGGACATAAGGAGTGCCTTGGATGAGGGAAACTTGCTACTCAGCAAAATCTGCCAACTTCATCTATTCTATGATGATGTGCTAGCCAAGAAGCAATAGCTTCAAACGGACTTACAGTCCTATTTAAGCACATCCAAGACTCCTTACGACTCCTTTGCAGCATATGGGCAAACCGTTCACCGGTTCCAAATCCAGTCAGCCAAGATAGAGCAAGAGATTAGCACAAGGTCTAGGGATTTATAGGAGCTTCAACTGGTATTACTTCCACGACTACAAATTCTCCAAAAATGCTATCTAAACTTGAATGCCTTGACAGTCACACAAGAACTAAGTACAATAGATGCCATGGAGGAATAGGTATCACAAATGTAGACAGAGAAGGAAGGAAGTGGTGACCTCCCTACTTAAGTCTTGGTCTCTTTCCATGAAACAATTTTTGCAGGACTATAAAGCGGTTTTTGACAAGTATTATTCATTATTGTCATAAACTCTTATATATATATATATATGGAAACAGGTTTTTCAGCAGTACTTTGTCATTGTTGGCAAAGGGGGAGAAGTATATGGTTTTAAAATTTTGATGGTTTTAAAATTTTGAAATTTTGATATATCAGGGGAGAAGTATATCAGAGGGACAAGTATCTGTTTTCAAATTTTGATATATGCTATGATATGTGCTATATGCTCTGAAGATTATGCTCTGAATGCAAAATTTCTATACACTCTATTGATTAAGGGATAGTGTATATGCTTAGGGGGAGCAATTTTGTTAATGGCAAGTTTTTGTTGTAAAACACTTAGATGTCAAAATTTTATTTTCCTAAGTGTTGCCATCAATGCCAAAGGGGGAGATTGTTGGAATTTTTTATGTTTATGTTGTGATTGTCATTGATGGACACACACTTGTATTGAGATCCCCTTTATATGTATGATCTCATGCTCAATCGGTATTTGTTCCAACCGGTATGTTGTATTCTAGTCTTTAGACTAGTAGTGATTTTGCAGAATGTGTTTCCCAGTCTAAAGTGGCATGTGGAACCCAAGCGGTTCGCAGATCACAAGTGGTATGAGGTTTTTGATGAGGAAGGAAACTTGGTGGAGGAACCAATCGACACCATAGATGTCGATGCCCTGGATATGAAATATTTCACTCAGGACATACCTTTTGAGGGAACTAAATAGGGGCAACAGGGCGATCAGGGTGGTGAACAAGCTGTGGACACACAGCAAGCAGCAAAAGGATAGGAAGAGAAAAATATGAAGGATGAAGATGAGAAATAGGAAAAAGAGGAAGAGAATAGAAAAGAGGAAGAGGAGAAAAGAAAAGATGAAGAGAAGAAGAAGCAAGAAGAAGAAAGGAAGAAGAAAGAAGAAGAGGACAAGGAAGAAAAGAAGAAGAAGGAAGAAGAAGAAAAGAGAAAGAAGGAAGAGGAAGAAAAGAAGAAGAAAGAAGAGGAGAAGAAGAAGAAGGAAGAGGAAGAGAAGAAGAAAAAGGAAGAGGAAGCGAAGAAGAAGAGGGAAGAAGAAGAAAAGGAAGAGCAGAAGAGGAGAGCAGAGGAGAAGAAAAAGGTAGAGGAAGACAAGGAAGAAGAGAAGAGAAGAGAAACAAAAAAGAAGAAAGTTGAAGAAGCCAAGGAACGAGAAGCGGCAAAAAGCTCTTAGGTGGAGACTTCGAAGGCAACCGGAAGTCAACCCTCACCGGTTGATCTCTCTAGTCCTATCAATCTCCAATCTGCAAGTGAGTCAGAGCTTATGCAGAGCATCAAGGTTTTTCAAGAGCGCCTTGAGATCATTCGCAGGAAAAAGGAATAGGACATCATTCAGGCAGCTGTAGACACACTTACCGGTTTAATCCTTGGTACTAATCTTCCTGACACTGATTCATCACTAGCACAACTCCAACTTCTGTGTACTTTAGTGGATGATCAGGTGTAGGGTCTAGAAGAAGTAGCAGAGGCCAATGTAAAGAAAGTGCACCAAAAGGCTCTTAATGTTGCTCTCATGAAGAAATTAAATGAGCTTAGGACTAAACTGTTAAAGGATCAAAAGGACATAAGGAGTGCCTTGGATGAGGGAAACTTGCTACTCAGCAAAATCTGCCAACTTCATCTATTCTATGATGATGTGCTAGCCAAGAAGCAATAGCTTCAAACGGACTTACAGTCCTACTTAAGCACATCCAAGACTCCTTACGACTCCTTTGCACCATATGGGCAAACCGTTCACCGGTTCCAAATCCAGTCAACCAAGATAGAGCAAGAGATTAGCACAAGGTCTAGGGATTTATAGGAGCTTCAACTGGTATTACTTCCACGACTACAAATTCTCCAAAAATGCTATCTGAACTTGGATGCCTTGACAGTCACACAAGAACTAAGCACAATAGATGCCATGGAGGAATAGGTATCACAAATGTAGACAGAGAAGGAAGTGGTGGCCTCCCTACTTAAGTCTTGGTCTCTTTCCATGAAACAATTTTTGCAGGACTATAAAGCGGTTTTTGACAAGTATTATTCATTATTGTCATAAACTCTTATATATATATATATGGAAACAGGTTTTTCAGCAGTACTTTGTCATTGTTGGCAAAGGGGGAGAAGTATATGGTTTTAAAATTTTGATGGTTTTAAAATTTTGAAATTTTGATATATCAGGGGAGAAGTATATCAGAGGGAGAAGTATCTGTTTTCAAATTTTGATATATGCTGTGATATGTGCTATATGCTCTGAAGATTATGCTCTGAATGCAAAATTTCTATACACTCTGTTGATTAAGGGATAGTGTATATGCTTAGGGGGAGCAATTTTGTTAATGGCAAGTTTTTGTTGTAAAACACTTAGATGTCAAAATTTTATTTTCCTAAGTGTTGCCATCAATGCCAAAGGGGGAGATTGTTGGAATTTTTTATGTTTATGTTGTGATTGTCATTGATGGACACACACTTGTATTGAGATCCCCTTTATATGTATGAGCTCATGCTCAATCAGTATTTGTTCCAACCGGTATGTTGTATTCTAGTCTTTAGACTAGTAGTGATTTTGCAGAATGTGTTTCCTAGTCTAAAGTGGCATGTCGACCCCAAGCGGTTCGCAGATCACAAGTGGTATGAGGGTGCAAAGTGGCACAACACATTCTTACCAATCTTCATTTTTGTCAAACCGGCAACCGGTATTTTGTATGAACCAGTAATACTCTGTGATGAGTTACCAACCGACATTTTGTGATGAGTTACCAATCCACCGATTGTTTGATGGTGCTGACACATTAACGGTGATTCCTGTGTCGTGTTACTAAGTATGTCTAGGTTCATTGAACCTAGGAAATTGTAAAGAAATCCTATTGGACTGACATGAAATCAGATTCCTTTAAAAGGGACATCATGTCTAGGGTTTTAGGTTGTTGCAAAAAGGATTAATGTTGAGCTAGGGTTTAAGGTGGATGTTGAGTTGTTGGAAGAGCGATCTTATCTGAGAAGATCGAGTTGTAACTGAGAGAGAGATAGAGATAGAGAAGACTGAAGTAATGCTGGAATGCATTAGCTGTGAGCAATACTGGATCTAACCAAGCAGCTTATACTACTAGATAGATCAAACACTTGTTGATTACTCACATCTTTAACAAGTCAGTAGCCCCTAACTGGGTAGGCCTCAAAGCCTTTGTAAAATCCTCTAACAAGGTGGTTCACACATGTGAATCTAAAATCCTCTAACAAGGTAGTCTTTAATCGGACTTATCTCCTAATAGAGATTGAGATTCCTAACAGGATCTATTCTGGTGAAGAACATTGTAAGACCTTAACCGGTCTGACCTTAACCGGTTTGGTTTCTATTTTGCAGATAGTGACTTGTGAGTTCCATCTCAACGTGGTTTTTCCCAGTTGGGTTTCCACGTCAAATATCTTGTGTTATGGTTGTATTTCTTTTGTGGGTGAATGTTTTATTTGCATTTTGGTTTGTATGTGTGGTAACTGGTTTGACTGTCAGACTACTTTACCGGTTTATCTTTAGACTGTGCAAGTATTTTAGTGCAAATATTTTTGGCATACTAATTCACCCCCCCCTCTTAGTTTAATTTGACGGTTTAACAGAAGAGTACTGACAAGTGTGATGGAGGAAAGTGACACACTCAGATATATATATATATATATATATGTATACATATATACATATACATACATACATATATGTATGTATGTATGTATGTATGTATGTATGTATGTATATGTATATGTATATGTATATGTATATGTATATGTATATGTATATGTATATCTATATATGTATATGTATATGTATATGTATATAAATACACACACACACACACATATATATTTATATATTTATATACATATACATATACTTATATAGATATGTATACATATATGTATATGTATGTATATATATACATGTATATATATATATGTATGTATATATATATATATAACATCTATATAAATCTATATATGTGTATATATGTATATATGTATATATATGTATGTATGTATGTATATACATGTATATATATAGATGTATGTATATATATATAGATGTATGTATGTATGTATATATGTATGTATGTAAATATATACATATATCTATAGATGTATGTATGTATGTATATATATATATACATACATATACATATACACATATATACATGTATATATGTATGTATACATGTATGTATACATATATAGATACATATATATGTACATATATACATATATGTACATATATACATATATGTATATAGATGTATATACATATACATATATACATATATGTATATATATGTATATACATATACATATATACATATATGTATATATATGTATATATATATATGTATATGTATATGTATATGTATATGTATATATATATATACACACACATGTATGTGTGTGTGTGTTTCATTTTGTGGAGTGCGTTGAGGAATAAAAGTACAATGCATGGATTCATAAGTGATTATTGGAGGTTATAAAAGAGTAGATAAAATTTGTATTTTGATATATTATATCATAAATACGGTTAATAAACTAGAAATTGAATTCAATTTCTTATATGTTCACAAAAAGTTTCTATTTCTCATGTGACAAGTTAATATTTTTCATAGTTTCCTCCTCCCAAAGCATGGTAATCACATTATAATTGTCATATTTTAAAATATTTTGGCAAGTTTATATCAATCATGAAGATCTTGTCCTTCCACAAATTCACAAATATGTCACGACCTTAAAAATAAAATTGACCTAGAAAGTACAAAAATACACAAAAATTAAAATCATATTCCTAATCTTTGCTTAGCAACAAACATTTTTTCTCTTACCCATGCTTGAATCACTAGCCTCTTGAGGTGAATCTAATATTTCAATATTTTCACCCAAAAAGGGTTTTACTCATTACACATCTATCACCACTCACCACCCTATATACTACCATTTCTAGAATTCTCATTTCATTCATTTTTTTAGGACTATAACCTGACTTAAAATGATCATCGGTAGGCTAGAACATAATTTTGTCAAGTGGCTTCTTGAAAACCTAGTTTTTCTTTTATTGGTCTATTTGAATTGATAAAAAAGTTTCAATTTTATAGGTGTCAACTCATTAGTTGACTCAAGTAATTTTCTAAACCACACATTAATAGGTCATCTTGTCGATAAAAAATTGCTAAAATAATTGCTATGTAACAACATTATATTAAAACTTGAGTCTCTCATTTCTTATATTGTGAGTTTCTAATGAACATAAAATCATGCATGAATCAAGTTGAATTATTAATCTCACAAAATGGGAGGTTCTTATGCCTATAACTCACTTAAAGTTCGCCCCTAATTTTGATATATTTCACTTGATTTTGTATTTTACTTTTCACAAGTCCATAGGTGAGAAAAAAAGATACAAATCTTGATGAGTTAAAAAAATCATGACCCATGCCTTATTTTAGGAAAAAACACTTGTCAAGTAATTTGGCATGCCTCTCGCAAGGGGATGATATATAAGTGCCCAAAATAGAATAAACTGATATGACAAGTCCAATGATGATAAAAAACTAAAGAATAAGCTATCAAACATGAAAATATGATAAGGTTGCATATAAAATGTATCTTGAAGAATCCTTTAGTTTCTTCCACTCTTTGACATTTTTCATCTAGTACTTATTTGTGTATTTTCTTTGTCTAAAACCTTTTTCTCCTTAGTGATGAATTATTTGTAGAAAATTTATATATCTTTTTCATATATTTATGTAATAGATACAATAAATCTATGTTCACCATGGTATTTTTCTACCTAGAATGTGAAAAAATTAAGATACAAGTAAATGGTGAGTTATAAATCCATGACCTATGACTTGTGTTAGGAAAGGGTGCTTGAAAAATAATGTGGCATGCTTCTCTGAGGGGATGTTAAATATACTTGTGCCCAAAATAGAACAAGCCAATATGACAAGTCCAATGATGCTAAAAAACTCAAGAATAAATTAACGAGCATTAAAATTTGATAATGTGACATCTAAAATGTGTCTGCAAGGTAATATTTCACTTATTGATTATTTAGAATCCCTTAGTTGATTCCACTCTTTGTCATTTTTCATATAGTACTTATCTGTGTCCCTTTTTTTTGTTTGAAACTTCTTTTTTTCCTTAGTGATGAATTCCTTGTGGTATAATTTAGATATTTTTTTTATTTATTTATGCAAAAGCTATAATAAGTCTCATCTAGAGCTTGTGCATGCTGACATTTGTGGTGACATGCAAGAGGAATCTTTGGGTAAGAATCTCTATTTTTTTATATTCATTGATGATTTCTCACACCACACCTAGGTTTATTTTCTCAAATTGAAATCAAAGGCTTTTGCATGCTTCAAGGACTTTAAGGCATTGACAAAGAAACAAAGTGGGTATTCTCTCAAAATAGATAGAGGGGTCTAAAAAAAGTTCTAATTTTTGTAGCACTAATGAGATCAAAAGATAGTGAATTGCATCCTATATCCCCCGTCGAAATGGTGTTGTTGAAAGGAAGAATCATACCATTATGGAGATGGTATAAAGCATGTTCTCCAAAAATCTTCCCAATTGCTATTGGGGAGTAGCAGTAGTCACCACAATGTACATTTTGAATAGAAGCCTTGCAAAGTTAGTTAAGAATATGACTCCAAAGGAAGCCTTGAGTTGTCACAAGCCTTCAATGGCTCACTTTCATGTATTTATTTTTCCAACCTATGCTCATGTTCCATATTAGAAGTGGAAGAAGTTGGATGAAAAATCCTAGCTTTGTATATTTGTGGGCTATTCCTAGACAACCAAATGGTACAAATTCTAAAATCCTAATACAAAGAAATGGATCATTAGTCGAGATGTGGTATTTGATGAAGGGGAGTATGGAAATGGGAGAAAGGTGTTCAACAAACCTGTAGTGCCCCTCCCCGATATATCTTGTCTTTTGTACATCAAAGAAATATATTAATCTAGCTTAGTCTATTTTATGATGATTTGATGGTATCATGTTATGTACTAACCCTATTTCATGATTGTATTGAATATGATGATGGATCTGTATTTGATCATTATTCATGATGGATAATATTTCTTATGGTATTTTGATGACATTATGATTACGCTAACCCTACTCTATGATTATGATGACTGTGTTGATGCTACAATGTTTGTGATTGTCTTCTAGTGTCATTGTTATTAGAGATGATGTCATACTACTCATTGCGACCACGATATGACCTTGCGATTCTCTATCACTTGCTTGATCATTTATGATGTATATGTATTTTATATATATTATATTGTGTTTAGTGGTGGATGTAGGATTGCAGGTACCAGACATTGACTCCACCTGGTCTCACAAGTCAGAGCATGTCTTTAACCCAATGGTAAGATGTTGGATATGGCATGTGTTTCCCTCTCATACTCTAGGCTTAAGTTGATACCCTTGTCAATTAGTGTCTTCGCTTGAGTTGTCGGTCTGCATCATGTGGTATGTTGTTCAACCTTATGTCAAGTTCCCTTCTCAGTTTGTGATTATTTATTAATTAATAATTAAATGGTTGATATAGTTTATAATTATTAAATTAAATCAATGGATGACATTAACATTTAATATTAATGTGTGATTATTATTATTATTGGAAAATTATTACTCATTAATGTTTATTTTATGGATTTATATTTTATTAGTTATTTGGAATTATAAAAATTAATTAATCAATTACTACATATAGCCATTGGTGTAAATAATTAAATAATGGTTAGTACGAGTACAATATATTTATACATATTTATTTTCTCGGAGTTTATAATTAATTATAATCAATTGGTGGAATTATATTAGCTGAGTATTTATGCTTATCAATACATCCATCTATTTATTTATTATTTATTTCATTATTTTATATGTATGCAAGAGATATTTATAGTATTGAGTTTAACTTATATTGGCTAGAGCATTTATATGTATCTATACATTTAATTATTTGTTTATTGTTTATCTATTTATTGGTTATTTATTATTTATTTATATTGGTTTTGATTTATTATTTGAGCTTTTGATTTATTGGATTATTTATTTATTTATTTATTGTTTAATTACTGGATGGGTATTTATGTCTTTCTGTACATTTATCTTCTTTAATGATTATTTATTGTTGGATTATGTTTTGTTTATCTAATTATTTATTGTTTTGATTATTTATTTATTTATTTGCATTGTTGTTTTATTTATTTGCTATTATTCATGTACCTGCCCCTTGTTATGATTGGCCCTCTTGGGAGTTGTGATTGTGAGGATAATGTTATTTAACACTTTGTTTGTTTATTTATGTTAATTATGGTTTTATATTTAATTGGAGCATTTATTTATATTGCCTTTGATTTATTTTATTGGGCTTTAATTTATTATTATTGTTTATTATATTATTATTATTATTACATTATCTTGTTCCTAATTGAGCAATTAAATATTCTATTTATACCTACCCTATTATTTTATCGGTTGGGCTTTAAGGGTAAGTAAATAATATATATATATTTTTTTTGATAAAAGTGGGCAAGCCACTAAACTATATTTTATTAATTTTGAATTTTGATACAAACGGGTTCAAAGGGCATTCTAATAGGAAAGAACCCGCAAGAAAACCTCCAGTTGTGGCCCAACAATGCAAAAAATTAAAAACCCCATACACCCAATTACATGTCTGATTTTGATCACCTGCCCATTACATGACTTTCAAAGCTATACATATAATTGTTCATATGACCAACAAAAAACATGAGAGAGAACCACCCAACCCATGAGATATGATCTGTAGAAGAGGGTCGTAGCATCAAAGCTTCCCAGGCTCACAAAAAATTCAAGCATATCAATTGTTCCAAAACCTGCATAAAATAGCTAAATCTGAAACTAAGAACTTGAGCTCTCAATAGGAGGCTCTCTATCCATGCTCGAAGGAGGGATAGTTTGCAAGGGAAATTCTAGTTGTGGAGGAGCTGAGGCCAAAAAACAAAAAGATAGTAGAGAATGTAAACCCATAAGCACCACCAATGCTTTATCCACAAACTATGAGGGAACCGAATCTAGCAAGATTTCAAATGCATTCAAAGTGTCCCCCAATTTGTCACATAATAAACCCATTCTCAACTCAAACAATAATTCCCCACACCTCCCACTATCCAATAGATCAGAACGAGGAAGAAAGCCCCCATAATAAAAAGAACCTAACTCAAAATGATAATTATTCAATGCAGACCTAACAAGCTCCCATGAGAAAATCAAGGGAGGAATGAATGCCTAAACCAAGAGTTGGAATAAATCCTTATCAAGCAAAATTTCATGGAAAATAGTAAGGAATCAAAACAAAATCTCGGAGCCAGAAAAAGAAGGACCAGACTGCAACCAGAGAGTTCCCACCAACCTGCGAACCTCAAAATCCACCTGACGAGTAAGCAAACAAAACACCTTCCCAAGTATTTCAGAATTATTACTTGGGACCTCATTATCCTCCTCAATCTAGTACTCAACAATGACCATGTATCTTGAAAGAGAAATAGCACTCAACATATGAAAAGGCCCAACAGGATCAATTCAAATTTTTACTGTTGTATTGAGAAATGATATTGGCTTTTAAAGACAACAACCACCAAAAATGTGAGTAAGTCAAATCACACCACTTCATGATTACAAGTGAAGGCATTTAAAGCAAGATTAAAGCTCATGCGAGATACAACATAAATGAAGGACTTCGCACGATGGTGGTGGCTAGAAAAAGAAGTACTTCATATCCCAACCAGTGCCACATAACAAACTGCTTACCCCACCATGATCACAACACAAAAAACCATGACCGATTGCAACCAAAGCACATTCCCTACATACAACACGAGGCAATAAACTCTTTAAAGCACTTGTGCAAGAGCAGAGCTAGTAAACAAGCCAAATCATAAATGTTGATAGGGCACCACCTTAATACCATAAAAGGTACCCACCCTTGTTGCCTACGCCAGATCATAACCATACTTAATAGCCAACAAGGAGACCCCTACAAAGCATCCTTACCACCTGCACATATACATCAAATATTCTTACCTCTCAAGGCATAAGGGTAGTAAAATTTTATGATGTTCATACTCAGGAAGAACCAAAAAAGACTTATTGATGATATTTCAGAAGGGAAGCCAAAATCTTCTCCATACTTATATCCTGCAAATTTGCATTACTGTCTATGGCTAAATTTGCCAAGAAAACTACAATTCTATTAATTTCTCTGAAATAAAGAGTGATCAAGACAGAATAAAAAAAAGCCAAGTGTTATAAAATTAAACCCAGAACATATTGTAATTCCCAATAGTTAGATTTCTTCTTCATAACACATTGAATGGTTACCATCGAATCCCCTTCAATTACAAGATCCTTAATTCCCAAGGATATAGCCATATCCAAGCCCAGAGACAAGGCATTAAACTCTGCAAAGTTATTAGACTTATGCCCAATAGCATGACATCTAGCCTGGACAACATTAGCATGATGGTAAAAAATCACCATACCTACTCCTGCAAAACCAGGGTTTCCACGAGAAGCACCATCAAAATTTAATTTAAAATGCCCATGAGGAGGAGGCTTCCAAATAGCTACATTTCTCTTGGATAAAACATCATTTTTTTTCAAAATTGAACCATGAGAAGGCAAGATAGATGACAGCTTCCAGACCCTAGACACCCTACTATCCCAGTGCGAGAAAGAAGAAAGATTTTCTAGGTTCCTAAAGATATACAAGACAACTTCTGAAATAGAAGATTCAATTTTCATTAAGTTCTCTTCAAGAGAAGAGCTAGTTTTTTTAAAGATCCTATTATTCCTTTCTAACCAAACATTCTAGATTAAAATAGAAGGAGAAACAATCCAAAGACAAGCATAGAAAGATGAAGAAAATAGAAAAGGCCAGGCTCTGAAGTGAGAAATAAGATCTTTCCCTATAACAAAAGTTAGATTCAATTTATCAAATAGCCACTGCCAACATTGAAATGCAAAATCACAGTGAAAGAAAAGATGAGAGGAGGATTCCAAATTTTTGTTGCATAACACACAAGGAAAAACATTAGTGATACCAAGTCTATCTAAGCACATGCTTGTAAGTACCCTTTCCTGAACTGCTAACCAGGCAAAAGCCCCAACTTTCAGTAGATAGGTCGAATGCCAAAAAAGCTTATGTGGCTAAGAGGACGAGTCTTTAACAGACACAAGAGAATTATATCCATCTTTAACCGTATATTTGCCCAAGATATTCCTTGTCCAAATGAGTTCATCTTTGGACTCAGATAGGATAATCATTCTTTCTCCTAAAACCTTTGCATAATGCAGTTTGAGATCTTGCTCAACATCCAAGAACTCAATGGACTTCCACTTAGCCAACTTAAGATCTCCACTATGAATTACCTCAAAGTAATCTGCCACAAAGACCCCCCAAAGGGAAGAAAGGGTAGATATCAAAGGGGACCAATCCCCTATATTTCGTAAAGGATTATGACCATTCCACACCTCATCCCAAAATCTAACCTTCTTCCCATTATGAACAATCCAAGAAAGATGTGGCAAAATGACATTCCTACATTTGCAAATAAAGTTCCACATAACTGAACCTAAAGGTAAGTTTGAAATTTGAAAAATGTACTCCCCAGGTCCATTATTCAAATACTTTGCAAACATGATTTGTGCCCAAAAAGAATCAGAATTCTCATACAACTTCCAGACCAATTTAGCTCCCAGAGCCAGATTCTATTTTTCCAAGTTCCTAATTCCTATACCCCTCAGATCCTTAGGCAGACAAAATTTATCCCAAGATACTAGAGGTAGTTTATTCTTCCCATCTTTATTACCATTCCAGAGAAAGGACCTAAGAGTGTCCTGCAAGCTCACCATCACCAATTTAGGGATTTTTAACACTAACATGAGGTAAATAGGGATCACATTCAACACAGATTTGATCAGGACAATTTTCCCTACAAGGCTTAACCATTTGCAGCTCCAAGATAAAATCATCTTTGAAATGACAGAAATAAGCTTATCCCAAAAGGTTAGTTTGTCTTGTTTGATGAAAAATGGTATACCAAGATACTTACAAGGAATGATACTAGGTTCAAAACCCCAAAAGGACTACAATCTCTATTGAACTAACTGTGATGTATTAAGGAAGAATATTTTTTATTTCTCAACATTCACTTTTTGCCCAGAAAAAGTCACATACTTCTGAATAATTCCATTGATAGTATTTGTTGTTGGCATTTGGCATTATAACAGACAAGGAGAGATTGTTGGCATTTCAATAAGGATATTGAGAAGGTTGTTGATGATTATGGATATAACTGATTAAGGATGTTTACTGTCTTAATATTATTATTTTGTCATTGATGTCAAGAAATTGATTTTCTAGTTCAGTATGATGTTGCCATATCTTGAGAAGTATGATTTGATGAGTATAAAGATGTCGGTAAAAGAAAAAAAGAATATGATGAATAAGGGGAGAAATAAGTTATTCAATGGATAACTATTACCGAGTTAGACAATGATGCGATCATGATGATTAGATTATTTTGATATCCTACATATGTTATTTATTGGAAGGTTAATACTATACTATGCTACCGAGCAAAGAAACTAGTCGGGAAACCCTAAGGAACCTAGTCGGTAAACCCTAAGGTTATTGCTATTGGTTAATGAAGGCAGAATGTCTACCAAGTGAAGTTTAGTATTTACCGAGTTGCAATCAAGTAATAATATAATACATTAAATGATTACATGCATTATTTAATCAAGGAAGTTGATGAGATGGCTATGATTAAATGATTGGTATGTCATGAATGAAGTTTGTTAAAGAATCTATGGCAAAGGAAAATCGACAGGAAGATCTACAACTTAGATTGAACTGCAATACCCTAGCACAAGTTCCAAGAAATGTATGCAAGTTTTGAGGTAGGGTAAAACGTTTACAGATCAAAAGATACATTGAACCTGGATAAAGTTTGAAGATCTGATAGCTATGACTGATCATGCGAAATGTGATCAAGGAGATTAAGCGGTTGGCGAATTGTTTATAAATAGGGAACTGTTGATAAACAATGTATGCGGGCAAGTGTATGCATAGGGATGTTACATAGTGATTACCGAGCACAGAAGCTTGGAGATCTATTTTGAATAACAAAGTATACAACCCAGTAGATGGACAAGATTAGTTCTATGTCTATATTGTATTGAGCAAATAAGAATCTTCTTTAGCATTTTAGATGTGAAGTTGCAGATAGATTTTTATTACTGTTATTTAGTGAAGTAACAGAAAATCTCTTAACCGAGTGGAATTAATAGTCTTATTTGTAAAACTCTCTAGCAAGGTGACATTCTGATTGAGTGTTTGAAATCCTTTAACAAGATCACTTCTAACAAGGTGAAGATCCTAATGGATCTGAGGGAAATCCCTTAAACGGGTCACATCTAGCAATGTGTTTTGTAATCTTTAATAGGATTTGCTTTTAACCGAGCATACTCTAGAAGAGTATATTTCTTAGTGGGTCCGAAATCCCATAGTGGTTTTTCCCTATTTGGGTTTCCACGTTAAATCTGGTGTTATGAGTGTTATGATGTTTATATGCTTTTGAGTTTGCATGTTTAGCAGTTTTGGTTATATTACTGAAGTATATGTTATAGAGGTTGAATCTGATGTCATTATGGAAGATTAAGTTTGTATGATTCACCCCCCCCCCCTCTCATCTTATTAGCTAGGCATATGTACTTATCTTTAAGTATCAGAACTATCAGTTAGTATCAGAGATTTGGACTCTGGAAGGAAAAGTTTAAAGGTATTTGAGGAAAAGATCCAAAGATGTATAAGAGCGATGCACCGAAGCTGAACAAGTCAAGTTTCTCTACATGGCAGAAAAGGATGAAGTTGCACCTATCAGGAGTTGGAGAATATGTTGTATATTATCTGGAGAATGATTTTATCACACCGAGCACCTATCCATTGACTATGGAAGAGATAAAAGCAAAGCAAGAACATATCCAAGCAATGATTGAAATAACATCTGCATTGACCAATTTAGAGTTTAATGATCTAGAAGGCTGCAATGATGCAAAGGCAATGTGGGACAAGCTCATATTTGTGTATGGAGGAGATGAACATGTTGAAAGAGCAAAAGTGGATAGTCTAAGAGGACAACTTGAATCTATGAGGATGAATGAAGGTGAGAACATAACCCAGTACAGTACAAGACTAAAAGAGATTGTCAATCAAATCAAAGGAGCAGGTGGAACTATTAAAGAAAAGGATATAACAAGTAAGTTGTTAAGAACCCTTCTACCGACTTATGCAATCCAAGTCTCTGCAATCAATGAATTGAGGTGTGTACCTAATATGCCAGTTTCTTTAGATGCTATTATTGGCAAGCTACATGCATTTGAGTTAAGTAACTTTGATAACAATGGGTCATCGGTAAATAAAGTTGAATCTACATTTAATTCTTTTCATATTGGTGAATCTGATGATTACAATGATAGAATGAGTAAGTACACTAAAGGGGATCATAGTGGAGCAAGTGAAAGATTTTGCAAGAACATGGAGGGAGCACACAAACTGTATGAGGAAATCAGAAAGCAAGAAGAGTTTGAAGCACTATTAGCTAGAAGGTTACCGAGAGGCAAAGGTAAGTATAAAGGACCTTTGAAATGTTTCAATTGTGATAAGATAGGACATATGGCTTCTAACTATCCTGACAAAGATTCTACTGAAAAGAGAGATTACCAAGATGATAGATAGAAAGATAATCATTACAGAGGACACTGAGACTTCAGAAGAAGAGATAGAAAGTCATGCTTAATAGCCGATGAGGAATCCAATGATGATAAATCAGATGAAACTGGTACAAAGGAAGTAGTTTATGTGGCTATCAAAGATGGATCAGATGAAGAAAGGTATGAAGAAAAAGCCCTTATATCTCACATAAATACTAATGATTCTTGGATCATAGATAGTGGATGCTCACATCACATGACAGGTGATAAACAGAAGTTTGTTTTGTTAGAAGACTATGATGGAGGCTATGTAAGATTTGGTAATGATGCACCATGTCTGGTAAGAGGTAAAGGATCCATAACACTTCTTGACAATGCAAGATGCAACGATGTTTATTGGGTTGAAGGTTTGTAATACAATTTGTTGAGTGTAGCACATCTAAACAATACATGATACCGAATAGAATTTCAAAAAGGAATTGTCAAAGTTCATGACAAGCATGGAAAGTTAGCTGCTACCGGGACACAAACAAAAGGTAACACATTTCACCTTGACTCAACTTGGAATAAATGTTTGTATGCAAAGATAGATGATACCTGGTTATGGCATAAAAGGTTTTGTCATGTAAATTTTGATAATCTAATCAAAATAAGCAAGAAGCACCGAGTAAGAGGTCTACCGAGTTTGGAAAAACCTAAGAATGCTATGTGCCGAGGATGCCAGATGGGTAAAATGACAAGATCAAGCTTTACAAGTAAGTCTTACACTTATAAAGGAATTTTAGATCTTGTGCAAATTGATCTTTGTGGTCCTATGAAAGTTCAAAGTTATTATGGTGATAAATACTTTATATTATTTGTGGATGATTACTCAAGGATGATGTCAGTAATGTTTTTAAAAGAAAAATTAGAAGCTTTTCAAATGTTTAAATGGTACAAGGCAAGAGTTGAAAATGAAACAGGAAGACAACTGAAATGTCTTAGATCAAATAGGAGTGGAGAGTTCACATCTGATGAGTTCAAAGTTATTATGGTGATAAATACTTTATATTATTTGTGGATGATTACTCAAGGATGATGTCAGTAATGTTTTTAAAAGAAAAATCAGAAGCTTTTGAAATGTTTAAATGGTACAAGGCAAGAGTTGAAAATGAAATAGGAAGACAACTGAAATGTCTTAGATCAGATAGAGGAGGAGAGTTCACATCTGATGAGTTCAACTTATTCTGCAATGATCATGGTATAAAAAGACAAGTCTCTGCACCGAGAACTCCACAACAAAATGGAATAGCTAAGGGAAGAAATAGATCTATTGTGGATTGTGACAGAACCCTGATGATTGAAAAGAAAGTGCCACAAACATTTTGGAGAGAAGCAATAAGCACTGCAGTTTACACCCTGAATCGAGTACAACTAAAAAAAGGTACTTTGAAGACACCATATGAAATCTGGTATGACAAGAAACCTAATGTAAGTTATTTTAAAATCTTTGGAAGTAGATGCTATGTACACAAGGATGATAGTAATGGCAAGTTTGATCAGAAAAGTGAAGAAGGAACATTTCTTGGTTATTCTTCTAGAAGTAAAGCATTTAAATGTCTGATCAAATCATCTAACAAAATAGTAGAAAGTGCAAATGTGAAAATTGATGAATTTGCAGAAAGAAATGATGAAGGAAATTCCAAGGAACCAGAAAATTATGATGAATTTGTCTATGTTCAACGGACAAGTCCTACCGAGAAACCTGTAGAAGAAAATGAAGAAAATATCCAGTTACTGAGTGATGAAGAAGAACATATAGAGTCTACCGAGCTTGTATTAGCCAAATATGTCAGAAGACATCATGCATCAAGTCAGATTATAAGAGATAAGGATGATCCAGTGATGACAAGGAACAAATTGATACAGAACACATGTCTAATATCTAAATTTGAATTGAGAATAGTGAAAGAGGCTTTTAATAGTGAAGATTGGATAAATGCTATGACAAAAGAGATTGATCAAATCAAGAAGAATGACACACGGACACTAGTCCCAAGACCGAAGGACAAAAATGTAATCGGTACAAAATGGATTTTCAGAAATAAGCTGAATGAAAAAGGAGAGGTCATTTAAAATAAAGCAAGACTAGTTTGCAAAGGTTATGCCCAAGAAGAAGGAATTGATTATGGTGAAAATTTTGCACCTGTAGCAAGACTTGAAGGAGTAAGAACATTGTTGGCATATGTTGCTTACAAGAATTTCAAGGTATATCAAATGGATTTTAAATCTACATTTCTAAATGGTATATTAGAAGAAGAAGTTTTTATTGAACAACCTGCAGGATTTGCTGAAGACAATAATAAAGATCAGGTATGTAAATTGAACAAAGCTTTATATGGTCTAAAACAAGCACCGAGAGCATGGTATGAAAGATTACACTCTTATTTAATCAAGATTGGTTTTATAAGAACAAGTGAAAACAACAATATTTACATGAAGAATGATGAAAATGGAATACTGATCTCAACCACATTTGTTGATGATATTATATTTTGTGGGAATGACTCTCTATGTATGAACTTTAGAAATGAAATGAGAAAAGAATTTGAGATGTCATTAATCGGTGAGATAAAGTATTTTATAGGTTTACAGATACTACAAATGAAAGATGAGATTTTCATTACTCAATCCAAGTACATAAAGGAAATCTTAAAGAAATTTGGAATGGAGGATTCAAAACCAGTAAGCACTCCTATGACTACCAACTGTAAACTATCAAATAATGATGAATATGCATCTGTTGATGAGATACTATACTGATCCATGATTGGAAACTTGCAATATGTTGTTCACAGTAGGCTAGACATAGCGCATGCAGTAGGTATAGTTGCAAGATTCTCTGCAGATCCTAAGAAAACACACATGACAACAATCAAGAGAATTTTTAGATACTTGAAAGGCACTGAGGATTATGGCTTAGTATATCAGAAAAGGAATGATTTTGATTTAAAAGTTTATACTGATGCTGATTGTGCAGGCAACATTGATGACATAAAAAGCACAAGTGGAGGAGCTTTCCTTTTAGGAGAAAGATTAGTGAGTTGGCTTAGCAAGAAACAAGGATGTGTTTCACAGTCAACAACAGAAGCTGAATACATTGTTGCAACATTAAATTGCACCAACATAGCATGGATCAAACAACTGCTGGAAGGTATAAATGAGAAAGTTACCGAGCCAATAACTATACTCTGTGACAATACTAGTGCCATTAACATTTCAAAGAATCCTATTATGCACTCTAAGACAAAGCACATCTCTATCAAATATCCTTATCTTAGAGAAGAAGCTCAAGAGAAGAAAGTGGTGTTGGAGTATGTTAGCACAAAGGAAAAAATAGCAAATATCTTCACCAAGCCACTACCAAGGGACACTTTTGAGTATCTCAGAGGTAAGTTAGGGGTCCTACCACTAGTCCAATAAAGTTAAAATGTTCATGATTATTTTACAAATAAACCCGATTAGATTATATCAATAATCTAAATTAAATTTAAAATTTAAAATTATATATAATAATATAATATAATTACATAAATATATATATTCTTCGAATATAATATTATATAATTATATCACATTAAAATATAAAATAAAAAGAAGATTTAATTTTGAAATAAATTTTATTTCCAAAATAACATAATAACCCATAGAAAATACTATATAATATTATTTTTAAAACATATTTAAAAATTAAATAACTGAAAAGAACCGAAATAATAAACTTTGGAGAGCAATTACAAAAGACGACGGGGTTTTATTTATACAAAACTTCTTTTATATATATATATATATATATATATATATATATATATATATATATATATATATATATATATATATATTCCATCGCATAAAAATTATAAATTTCAATTTTCAATAAAATTTATTTCCCCAGAATTTATTTAATACAAGTTTCCCCAAAATAATTAAATAAAGCAATTTCCCCATAATTTTTATTAACCCAATAAATTTAATTGAAATTAAATTTATTACTATAGTAACTAAATAATTACACAGAGATTTACAAATATTGACAAAACAACCATAGCCAAATATTGAAACCAATACCAAACAAGAGGGAATATTTTCTCTTGTAAATCTCATTTTCTACCAAAACTTGCAACTTTATGCACAGTAAAACATCTTGGCAAAATTTGCCAGAATAACTTTTCCAAATTCCTCACAAAATGTAATCTACAAACACTTAGGAAATAACTTCTTTCCATAAACTAAAATTAATTTCAGGAATGAATTTTAGCCAAGAACATGAAATAATCAGAAAGGGTTTTGGATATGACAAATATTTTTAACACACATCATTCAAAAAGAGGGAAGAAATAAAATGTTTTCTTTAAAAACAACTAGAAGAGGCCACCCAACCTGTATAGCTTTCTTGGAAGATTTACGTGGAATAGCTCAATCCTGTACCGCTTTTCCAAGCCAATCCCTCTTCCAGCAATCCTCTGATAATTTCTTCTTCAACAGAATATTGCTTCCAAAATAATTTTTCTCCCAAAATCTCTACCTCCTTCTTGAGTACCAAAAAGAGAAAGATCTATTCTTTTTAACCTAAAATTTTAGGTTGCACATATATTTTTTCCAAAAACCTAATATTTAATTTTAGTAATAGAAGCAATTTTATCTTCTTTTCTAATTCCTAACAAAGGGATAAATTAACATGCAATAAGCAAAAATCATTTTTTCTTTTCTTTTCTCATACAGACTAATTAATTTTCTAAACAAAGAAAATAAAGCAATACTTTAATTCTGATTTACTCTTTTATTCATTTATTTATTGTTTTATTCATTTATTTGTTTGTTTGTTCTTTTATTCATTTATTTATTTAAAATTCTAGGAAATAATAAATGAAATTAATCTAATTTATTTTTCACTAAAATTTAAATAAATTATAAGTCGAATACAATGCAACTTGCAATCTAATTTAATAATTTCTTTTAATTAATTAAATTTATAATCTCAATGCATAAAATACATAATTCAAAAATACCAACTATGAGATAACTCCATAAATTTAATTAATTAATTAAATCCACTAAACACACAAACTGAGCAAACCCCAAGCAAAGACTCATAAAAAGGTCAAATGACAAAATACGAAGGGCGAACAAACTAACAGGACAACCAACTGATGACACTCACAAGAGTGTAACTGGTAAAATAGGGTCAACTACTACCTCCTCCACTTCCATCGAACAAATATAAGGCACACTCAGACCTGTGAAGCTAGGTGGAGATGATACCCCGTACCTACCTAGTACTTGTACTTGCAATATCATGTATCACTGATCCACACATGCATATATACAATATAAAAAAAATGACATGCACACCTATGAAGGAGAATTGCAATGTTCCCTGTCTCACCGAAGTGAGTGAAGGAAAATCATCCCCTTGCATCCAATACACTCGTAGACATGCAACATATAATTTCACATTGCATAGATAAAATAAAGTGTCAATACATAGCAATAATCCGTAAAATGCCATAAATCACAAGTACTGAAATACTGCAAATAAATTATGCATCTCATATCCAAATAAAGCATGAAATAATGTCATATAAGTCTGAATAACACATCATGGTAATGTATTCACTGAAAGTAAACAATAATAAAATATGAGTCTAATAAGTTCAAATGAGGAGGGGTACTACAAAGACACAATATGATCCTTTACGACACTATACGATGTTGTTATGGGTCATATGACCCCTTATGAAACCATATGGTATCGTTAGGGGTCATATGGTATCATAAGGGGTCATGGGATACCATATGACCCATAAGGACAACATGTGACCCCTTATGATACCATATTGGATTGTTATAGGTTATATGGTGTCCTAAGCGGTCATATTGTGTCCTATGACCCCTTCGGACACTATATTTCCCCTTACGACACCAAATTATGTCGTTATGGGTCATATTATGTCCTAAGGGGTCATATTGTGTCATATGACCTCTTAAGACACCATATGACCCCTTAGGACACAATATGACCCTTTACAACACTATACAATGTTGTTATGGGTCATATGGTGTCCTACAGAGTCATATGGGGTCCTATGTCTCCTTAAGACAACATATGACCCCTTACGACACCAAATTGTGTTGTTATGGGTCATATGGTCTCCTAAGAGGTCATATTGTGTTAGATGGCCCCTCAAGACATGATATGACCCCTTAAGAAACAATATGACCCCTTATGACACCATATTGGGTCATTATGGGTCCTAAGGGGTCATATGACCCCTCTCTCTTAATCTCTCTCTCTCCCTCTCCCCTAATCTCTCTCTCCCTCTCCCCTATTCTCTCTCTCCCCCTCTCCCCTAATCTCTTTCTCTCACCCCCTCTCCCCTCATCTTTCTCTCTCTCTCTCCCTCTCTCTCTCTCTCTCTCTCTCACTTTCCCCTCCCCCTCTCTCCCCTAATCTCTCTCTCGTCCTCTCCCCTAGTCTCCCTCTCTCTCCCTCTCCCCTAATCTCTCTCTCTCTCTCTCCCCCTCTCCCCTAATATTTATCTCTATTTCTCTCTCCCCCTTTCCTCAGATCTCTCTCTCCCTCTCTTGTAATATCTCTCCCCATCCCCCCTCCCCCCTCTCTCCCCTAATCTCTCTCTCTCTCTCCCCTAATCTCTCTCTCTCTCTCTCTATCTCCTCCTAATCTCTCTCTCTCCCTCTCCCCTTATCTCTCTCTCTCTTTGCCCCCTAATATCTCTCTCTCCCTACCCCCTCCCCCCTCTCACCCCTAATCTCTCTCTCCCCCTACCCTAATCTCTCTCTCTCTAAAATATGAGTACTCAAATTGGATATCCGATTTTTGCCATTGTCATTAATGTGGCAACAATAAAAAAAGAGGTGGCAAAGGGAATCATTTTTGGGACCCCAAATTTATGCATTACAATCAGATATCCAATTATATCGGATATTCGATTTCTATAAATAAAAAAGGGCCTTGTGGGCCATTTTGTGGATTCCACTAGCCCACATTCTTCACATTCTGGTTTGTGTCAACAATCACGGGTTTTCAGACAGGTTGAGACAAATTTGTGCTTTTGAGAGATTCTTAAAGTCAAATCTTACTTTGTCAATCATTTAGGAGCATATTTTTGGAGGTAAATGGGGAGTAGTAGTCGTCGGAAGTCTAAATGCAAAATAAATTTGTCAAATGACTAAATTTAAGTGTATAGAGAAAGAGATAGAGAAGGTCATATGAGGAGAGGACAAGGTATGTGGTATAGAGCACCCAAGTCAAGCATGGACAACATGAGGCCACAATGAAGATCAAGGAGAAATTTATGTTGAAGGTCAATTTTGACCATTTTATTTTGTAATCATGGCTACTAATGATGAATACTAAGAGGGGGGGGGGGGGGTGAATTAGTATGCCAAAAATCACTGCACTAAAACACTTACATAGTCTAAAGATAAACCAATAAAGTAGTCTAACAGTCAGACCGGTTACCACACATGCAAACCAAAATGCGAATAAAACATTCACCCAGAAAAGAAATACAACCATAACACAAGATATTTGATGTCGAAACCCAACTGGGAAAAACCACGGTGAGATGGAACTCTCAAGTCACTATCTACAGAATAGAAACCAAACTAGTTAAGGTCAGACCGGTTAAGGTCTTACAATGTTCTTCACCAGAATAGAACCTGTTAGGAATCTCAATCTCTGTTAGGAGATAAGTCCGATTAAAGACTACCTTGTTAGAGGATTTTAGATTCACATGTGTGAACCACCTTGTTAGAGGATTTTACAAAGGCTTTGAGGCCTACTTGGTTAAGGGCTACAGACTTGTCAAAGATGTGAGTAATCAACAAGTGTTTGATCTATCTAATAGCACAAACTGCTTGGTTAGATCTAGTATTGCTCACAGCTAATGCATTCTAGCATTACTTCAGTCTTCTCTATCTCTCTCATAGTTACAACTTGATCTTCTCATATAAGATCATTCTCAACTTCCACCTTAAAACCCTAGCTTGACATTAACCCTTTCAGCAACAACTTAAAACCCTAGACATGATGTCCTTTTAAAGGAATCTGATTTTCATGTCCGTCCAATAGGATTACATTACAATTTCCTAGGTTCAATGAATCTAGACATACTTAGTAACACGACACAAAAAGCACCGTCAATGTGTCGGCACCATCAAACAATTGGTGGATTGGTAACTTATCACAAAATGCCGGTTGGTAACTCATCACAGAGTATTACCGGTCCATACAAAATACCGGTTGCCAGTTTGACAAAAATGAAGACTGGTAAGAATGTGTTGTGCCGCTTTGCTCCCTCGTGCCACTTGGGATCTATGAACCGCTTGGGGTCGACATGCCGCTTCAGACCAGGAAACACATTCTGCAAAATCACCACTAGTCTAAAGACTAGTATACAACATACTTGGTTGGAACAAATACCGATTGAGCTTCAACTCATACATATAAAGGAGATCTCAATACAAGTGTGTGTCCATCAATGACAATTACAACATAAACAACAAAAATGCCAACAATCTCCCCCTTTGGCATTGATGGCAACACTTAGGAAAATAAAATTTTGACATCTAAGTGTTTTACAACAAAAACTTGCCATTAACAAAATTGCTCCTCCTAAGCATATACACTATACCTTAATCAACACAATGTATAGCAATTTTGCATACAGAGCATAATCATTGAGACATCAGAGCATATAGCATATATCAAAATGGCAAAACTAGATACTTCTCCCCCTATGTCAGAAGATCAAAATTTTATAGCCAAAAACTAGATAGACTTCTCCCCCTTTGCCAACAATGATAAATTACCACTGAAAAACACTGTTTCCATATATATATAAAAAAGGTTTATGACAATAATGAATAATACTTGTCAAAAATTGATTTATAGTCCTGCAAAAATTGTTTCATGGATAGAGACCATGACTCAAGTAGGGAGGTTGCCACTTCTTTCTCTATTTGCATCTGGTATACTTGTTCCTCCATGGCATCAATTGTGCTCAGCTCCTGCATGACTGTCAAGGCATCTAGGTTCAGATAACACTTCTAAAGAATTTGCAGACAGGAAGTAAAACCAGTTGAAGCTCTTGCAAATCTTTAGATCGTGTACTAATCTCTTGTTCTATCTGGGCTGACTGGATCTAGAACTGGTAAACAATTTGCCCATATTGCAAAGGAATCATAAGGTGTCTTAAATGCGCCCAAGTAGGACTGTAAGTCCATTTGTAGTTGTTGCTTCTTGGATAGCACATCATCACAAAACAGATGAGGTTGATAGATTTTGCTGAGTAGCAAGTTTCCCTCATCTAAGGCATTCCTTATGTCCTTTTGATCTTTTAGCGGTTCAGTCCTAAGCTCATTCATCTTTTTCACTAGAGAAACATTAAGAGCTTTTTGGTGCTCTTTCTTGACATTGGCCTTTGCTGCTTCTTCCAAGCTCTACACCTGATCATCCACTATAGTACATAGTAGTTTGAGTTGTGCTAGGGATGATTTAGTGTCTGGAAGATTAGTACCGAGGATTAAACCAGTAAGTGTGTCTATAGCCACCTGAATAATAAATTGTTCCTTTTTCCTGTGAATGACTTCAAGGTGCCCTTGGGCAACCTTGATGCTCTGCATAAGCTCAGAATCACTTGCAGATTGGAGATCAATAGGACTTGAGATAGCAGCCAGTTTGGCTTGGCTCCCAGTTGTCTTAGGAGTCTCCATTTGTGTGCTCTTCATTGCTTTAGTTGTCTTGTCTGCTTCTTCCTTCTTTTTCCTCTCCTTCTATTCCTTCTCTTTCTCTTCTCTCTTTTCCTTCTCTTACTCTTCCATCTTCTTCTTGTCTTCCTCTTCTTTCTTCTTCTTTTCTGCTTCTTCCTTCTTCTTTGCTTCCTCTTCCTTCTTCTTCTGTTCTTCCTCTTCCTTCTTCTTCTTCTCTTCCTCTTCCTTCTTCTTCTGTTCTTCCTCTTCCTTTTTCTTCTTCTCTTCCTCTTCCTTCTTTCTCTTTTCTTCCTTATCCTCTTCTCCTTTCTTCTTCCTATCATCTTCTTGCTTCTTCTTTTCTTCATCTTTTCATTTCTCCTCTTCCTCTTTTCTCTTTTTCTCATCTTCACTACTCTTCTTCTTCTCTTCCTGTTTCTTTGTCGCTTGTTGTGTGTCCTCAGCCTGTTCACCACCCTGTTCTACTTGTTGCCCCTGTTTAGTTCCCTCAGAAGGTATGTCCTGAGTGACATCTTCTACATCTAGGGCATCGACATTGATAGTGTCGATTGGTTCTTCCACCAGGTTTCCTTCCTCATCAAAGACCTCATCCGATTTGGAAATAACCGGTTCTTTTTCCGCTTGGAGGTTGGCCATTCATGCTTTGTGAGAGTTGATAGCATGAGCCATATGCTGATGAGTATCTTTTTCAACATCATCAATTCTCCCCTCCAACAACCAGAGTCTTCTTCTCCTTGTGAAGAAGAGACCTTTATTTTGATCCAAGGCATCAAATAATTCTGAGTTTGAAAGGTCAGGAAAGTACTGTGCAAAGAATTTCTCCCTAATCTCCTATTCTTTTTCAATGGTAATGCACCATTTATTATCTAATGCTTTAAACAATGAATCCAATGTTTGAGATTTAATCTCTGATGGTGACCAATCATTTTTACAAAAATAAAGGATGATTCCCTATAGTACTTCATCTTTCTCCTCACTATTAAATTCATCATAATAGTCTACTAAATCATGAAGTAATTTTCTCCTAATATTTTTTACTATTCTTTGACAATGTGTCAAAGGTTTGTATGAGGAGATATCAATATTTACTGGTGCGGATGTTGCCGGTTCATTCTTCTTCACCTTCTTTGTCTGTCTTGCCTTCTTCGGCTTTTCATCGGACTCGGTTTCTTCGGAGTCTAGTTCATTTGTCTTAGTCTTCCGCTTTCTTTTGAAGACCTTTTCCGGTGTTACCTCCAGTTTCTTCTTTGCCAATGACCACTTGGTCACTCTTGGAGTTGCAGTGGTAGCCGGTGCCAATGCTGTAGGCACTACCTTGGCTTTCTTTGGTGTCAGTTCTTTTCCTTTCTTCACTTATGGTTCTTCAGCTGGTGCAATCCTCTCCAAGTAGGTTTCGATCCTCTTAGCCTTTGGATCAAGAGGCGAGGCAATAAGGGTTGATGCACATCCTTCTAGCATGTCATACATAACCTCATAGCCCATTGGCTCCACTTCCTCCATTCTAGACTCAACAGCCTCCATTAAACATTTGTCCACCTGAATAGTGAAATAGATGTCATCTTCATATTTCTTCACTATATCACCTAAGATTCTTACTCTCTGACTCATATTTCTCCTGAACTCATCAAAATATTTGTTCAGTACTTTAGGGTAGCCGATTCCAATGGCTTGAAAGCTTTCCTTTATCTGTTTGGTTACCGGTTGGTCAGGAGACCACTAGACATCTTCTACTCCAAGAAAGTAGCCTTGGAAATAGAAGAACAGCCCTACCAGTAGTTGTCCAAACTTAAACCTCAGTGAATTGTCCTGTTTGATCGCCTTAAGATTCAACAGGAGTTGCCTCTGCATACCAGTGCATAAGTCAAAAGTTGCATCCTCTTTTATCATCCGGTAAGCAGCATTTACCACTGCAGCAGATATAGAATTAATCATGCTGGCTGAAAATGTTCTGTATCCTATCACCATACAGGCATATTTCACCAGATCATCCTTGATAGGATTAATTGTCATACCCCGTGAATCATTGGTTGAATCGGTGAGCTGGCTATTTTGGTTTTGCTCACTTTTCTCAAGGCTGGCACTTCCCCTATGTTACAAAAGTTGGTGACTGCATGAATTGCCTGAGGCATAACATCATGCGTCCTCTCTAGGTACATCTTGTCACCATGGACTCTGCTCAAAATAATTCTGATGTGGTCCTCTGTAAAGTCTTCCAGAAAATATACTGCGTTATGGAATATCTTCTTCTCTAAGACACTAAACTCTGGTTTGATCTTTTTGTCCTTGCCACAAAATAGACCTAACTGAGTGTGAATGGCTAAAGACCCTAGGTCTTCTATTTTTCAATCAATATAATCGGAAATTCCCTCTTCAACTATGACTCTAGCTGGAACTTGTGATAAAGCATTATATTTGCACTTCCTCTGAATAAAACTTTCTGACTCTATGGATGTACTCGAACTCGTATGAGATGCGGAAGCCATTGTAGAGTATTTCAAGAACACGAAAAATACCTTTCAAATGTGAATTTAGGGCTTCCTGATTCTGCTTCACTCCACTCTACGTCAATTGCCAAATCACCGCTTTGTGTTCTCCACCACCGCTTGCAAACTGGATTTGAATCTCTTTCAAAGTTTATCAATTTCTTGAAATCTAAGTTCAAATCGCCTTTTCTTTGCTCTGCACTTGAAAACTTCTCTTCGCTCGAAAACAAATAGTGAGAAATGATTTGAAAAATGGTTTTATACATGTCTCTCACCTACCGCCATTAATGCTCCTCTATTAGGGTGTAAACCCTAATTTGCCTTTGTACCATTTTTGATCTTCTGCCCAGCGACAAGTATCACATACCAGTTAAGGACTTTTACCGGTGTAAACCAGGGGTTCGAAAGCATTTCGCCATTTTCTCCCCCTAAGCCTCTTTGGAGCTTAGTTTGCCAGTTCTGATATTTCCAGACTAGGTGCAGAAACTGGTTCCTCTTCCAACATTGTTGGTTTCTTCCTCCAGGTTTTGTTCATGTCCACTTGAACAGTTTGAACATCAATTTCTCCTTCCTAAGTGACCAGTATATCATCAGATATACTCTTTCTGCTTCTACAGAATCTTGCAATGTGACCCAGTTTATTGCAGTGATAGCAAACAAGTCCAGGTGCTCTCCAAGGTCCATTGTACATGTTTCCATTCTTCCTTCTGCATGTTGCAGCCATGTGACCATGACCATGATAGATCATACAATTTTCTCTCCATCCAGTTGCCGCTTGATGACCATTGCTTCTCGACTGATGATTGAAGACATTAAACCGATTGTGGTTCCGGTTCACAAAAGGTTTAGGACCAGTTCCTTGGGTCCTTTGAGGATATCTTCTAGTGTTATCCATCACAGACCTGCATTCAAACGCTCTATGCCCAAACTTGTTGCATGCATAACAATGACCATTGAACTTATTGGATCTAGGTACATTATTGATAAAATATGGAAAATTATTGTAGGCTTTGCTCCTACATGCATTGGCAGTGTGTCCTTATTTAAGACAGTTAAAGCAAACAGGTTTGAATTTTTGCTTACCTTTTCCTTTGAGTGTCGGTTGCTTCTTTGATGCTTCAGCATTTGTTCCTGAGGATTCTCCTTCCTCATGTCCAGAGAAACCAAGACCATTGGTATTCTTTGCCGATCTAGATGACTCTAGCTTTTGCTCTAGCTTGATAGTACTTTTGCCAAAGTTAGCCAGTATTTCCTTTGACTCAAAGAGTTCTTTGGAAATAGCAGTATTTGTCTCCATAAGACTTGCATTTTCAAAGATGGCAATATTTAGTTCTCCTTGCATGTCTTCCTTTTCCATTCTGCTCTCATGAAGATGAGCAGTCTGTGCACTAATCTCTTGTTTCAACTTGGAGATCTCATGATCTCTGTCCTTTATCTGATCTTTAGCTTTTCTCCGGTTCTCAAGCTCTTAACTAAACTGAATAGTCAGTCCTTCCAAATCCTTTCTCAGATTGGAGTTTGAATCATTCAGCTTATTTACTTCAGCAATCATGGATTCCATGTTAGCTTCATCTTGAGAACTATTTTCAAATAGTTCCATCATCTTTTCTACATGTTCTCTCCTTTTTTCTTGAGATGCCTTGTATTTGACCATAAGATCATCATAGGCTTGCTCAGACTTAGTGAGCTATTAAGTAAGTTCCCTTATGGTGTATTCCCCCATATCTCTTTTCAAGTGGTTAAACTTATAGAAAGGTAGGCTCTAATACCAATTGATAAATACTAAGAGGGGGGGGGTGAATTAGTATGCCAAAAATCACTACACTAAAACACTTACATATTCTAGAGATAAACTGGTAAAGCAGTCTAACAGTCAAACCGGTTACCACACATGCAAACCAAAAAGTGAATAAAGCATTCACCCACAAAAGAAATACAACCATAACACAAGATATTTAATGTGGAAACCCAACTGGGAAAAACCACAGTGAGATGGAACTCACAAGTCACTATCTGCAGAATAGAAACCAAACCGGTTAAGGTCAGACCGGTTAAGGTCTTACAATGTTCTTCACCAGAACATATCCTATTAGGAATCTCAATCTCTGTTAGGAGATAAGTCCGATTAAAGACTACCTTGTTAGAGGATTTTAGATTCACATGTGTGAACCACCTTGTTAGAGGATTTTACAAAGGCTTTGAGGCCTACCCGGTTAAGGGCTACAAACTTGTCAAAGATGTGAGTAATCAACAAGTGTTTGATCTATCTAATAGCACAAACTACTTGGTTAGATCCAATATTGCTCATAGCTAATGCATTCCAACATTACTTTAGTCTTCTCGATCTCTCTCACAGTTACAACTTGATCTTCTCAGATAAGATCGTTCTCAACTTCCACCTTAAAACCCTAGCTCGACATTAACCCTTTCAGCAAAAACTTAAAACCTTGGACATGATGTCCTTTTAAAGGAATCTGATTTTCATGTTGGTCCAATAGGATTACATTACAATTTCCTAGGTTCAATGAGTCTAGACATACTCAGTAACATGACACAAAAAGCACCGTCAAACAATCAGTGGATTGGTAACTCATCACAAAATGTCAGTTGGTAACTCATCACAGAGTATTACCGGTTCATACAAAATACCAGTTGCTGGTTTGACAAAAATGAAGATTGGTAAGAATTTTTTGTGCCACTTTACTCCCTCATTCCACTTGGGATCTACGAATCGCTTGGGGTCGACATGCCGCTTCAAACCAGGAAATACATTCTGCAAAATCACCACTAGTCTAAAAACTAGTACACAACATACCGGTTGGAACAAATACCGATTGAGCTTGAGCTCATACATATAAAGGGGATCTCAATACAAGTGTGTGTCCATCAATGACAATCACAACATAAACAACAAAAATTCCAATAGCTAATGCCATTTGGAGTCATCAAACTCATGTGATGAATCATTTTGTAATAAGGTGTCAAAATTGCCATGTTTTGAAAATAATGTCAAAATGAGCAATGTAGTGGGGTTCAATGGATAGAATAAGTTTTTAATGAGAATTTTATGTTTAATAAGGTTTTGTGTGACCATATTAATGTAATAAAGTTGATTAGAAAGTGTCAAGATGCAAAAGGTTAAAAACTTGTCAATTGACAACTAAAAGTGTCAATTTGACAATAAATTAATGTTGTAAACACCCACAAAGTGGTTGAATCAGTAGCTGGAGTTATTTTTCGGTTCCCATGAAGGGAAATGGTTTATATATAGTTTAAATGATAAAAAATGTAGGGATTTGGTTGAAGTTTATTGACAATGTAAGTGTTTTGAAGTTTGAGCAATGAATACACAACTTTCCCTACAATTTTGATAAAATAATATGAACTTGTAACTGCTGTAATTTCCTTTTCACAATATCTTTTGATTTGATTCTTTTAGGAGATGATAGGGAAATGTTTTAAATTTAATTTGGCATTGGTTTTCAGGCTTAATTAATTGTTTTGTACGTTTTATATTTATTGTCCTAAAACTAGTCATTTTGGACAGCTTTACAGGGGTTTGAGGGTCATAATGAAGAATTGACCCATTCCACTTTATGCATATAATGTTTCTTGTGGAATGGGTTTGGAAAGTTGTATTATAGGCTGTTATAACATTCTGAGTGTAGGTATGGGATTATGAGACCCTGGGGTGAAGAGTGGTGAGGAATGGTGTGCTGAGTAAGTGGAAATTTGGTGCCATGTATGGTATGAGTGAAACCATTGAATGAGTGGGTGTTTTTGTAGTTTATGGAGTTTTTCAGGTTATGTGGATGGTTTTTGATCCATTGTTGAAGTTGTGAATTGTTTGAAGGGGGTGTGTATGTGAAAGCCCTAGTTTGTAGGCCTAAAAAGGAGGTTTTCATGTTTGGGAAATTAAATGAGCATGTCACTGTCTAAAACCTAGAAAATTTGTTGATTTTCATCCTTTAGTAAGAATTTTTAGGTTTTTGATTCTTGGTGAAGAGTTTTTGAGGTAATTGCTTTGTAAAAGTGGGCTAATTAGCCTAGTTTCAAGCGTAGCAGGGTAATGATCGGTACACTTTGTCCAAAGTAACTATACCTTATTTTTGGATATGTTTTATAAATTCCAAATGGGTGTCTGAATATGTAATTTTTTTGGAAAGTTTTTTGAGAAATTTTTGAGTTATTGTTGAGTTACGTGATTTGAAGGGCTAGTAGGATTGAAGCCTAGTAAGGGCAATTTGGTGTTAGGAGTAAAAATGCACAAAAGGCAAGTTGGGGGTGTTGAGTTGAGATGTAATAAGTGTGTTAAGACCATTATAAGTTTTGGAACAAGCCATTAGGTTGTTATCCTTGATTGGGTGCATTGAGTAGAGTCTAGGGAGTTGGAAGAAAGGCCTTGTTTTGGGATCTTGTGATTGATCCTAGTGTTGCAGATTCAAAAAGTCATGTCAAATCTGAATGTGTGATCATATATGGTGAGTTGAATGAATCTACAGGTGTAGTATTATTTTGGAAGCCTTGGATAGGTGAATGTTGTTACAAACAAGAAGAAAGAATGAAGAGTTGTAGTGTGATTGTGGAAGGGTCAGTTTGATGCTCTGCATCAGTATGTTAAATATTGATAATGTTACTTCAAGCGAAGAGGAAATTGAATTTGGAAATTTTGAACAAGTTATTAAAAATGAAAATATAGATTTTGAAAGTGAAAATGTTGAACATGTTGAAAATGTTGAAAGTGGTAATAAAAATGCTCAACATGATGTGAGAATGGAAAGTGAAAATTGGGGAGTTGACAATGAAGGTGTCCATAATTTTGGTTTAAATATGAAATTTTTTGAAATTGGAGGTGAAAATGTAGAAAATTTTGACATAGGAGGTGAACATGTGAAATTTTTTGACATTGGAGGTAAAATATGGAAAACTTTGACATTGAAGGTGGAATTGCTCAACCAATTGAACAATATGTAACACCTAATTTCTTCAAAAATGAAGACCCTATCATGGATGAAAGACAAATTCCAAATCCAAGACCTTCAAGAACCCCAAAATGGTTACTTGAAATTGATGAGAACATTATTGTGAATCTTGAAGGAAAGAGGTCAACAAGAACCATTCAATTGTGGGCTACACAACTTTTTGACCAAAATTTGAGCAATAAGACATTGACCGAGCAATGCCAAATTTTTGTTCAATTGCTAAAGATGATAAAGATGAGACCATTGCTAAGAAAATTGAAGATTGGTATGAACAAGAAGATGGAGATAAATTCTATTATTGCCAAAAATCTATTTGATGCTCTCAATTCTATTTGAAATAGTACCAAGGAAAGAGATAAGAGAGATGCTCGAAGAGTGATTACAACCTCTTTAGTAAGCCATCAATTGAGGAAGGTTGGTCAAATGAGACAAACTTGTGTTGATTTCAACATAAACCGTAAAACTTTGGATATAGCACTTGTACGAAGACAAAGACTTGACAATCCACTTCAACATGATACATGAGCTTTTGGTGAGAGGCTTCCACGTGTTGATAGAAAGTTCACTGACAATGTGAAGGAGGAGATTCAACAATTTTGGCACTCTAATTCTAGAGTATCATCTAATGTAAATGATGTTTTTAAATTAAGAATTGGCAACCGAGACCACACACTGCATCCCAAACAATTCTTGGAATCAAGCCAAACAATGTTGTACAAAAAATTTTATGAAGTACATCCAATATTGCAAATTTCACAAAGGGCCTTTGAATCTTTGAAGCCATTTTATTGTGTACCTCTTAAGATTTGTAATACTTGTTGTTGCAAGTACTATGTGGAGTTTTCAATTTACCGTGAACTTTTATGCCATATTCATTCTATGATGCATACTAATGAGATGTTATAGGAGTGTGGTGCTATGCTATTTCTGAGATCATCAAGAGACTTGCAAGATCTATTTTTATGCTTTAGAGATGATGGTTGTTATTTCTATAGAAATGATTGTTTGAATGAGAAGTGCTCACAATGTGGTGGGTTATCAAAGTTTATTTATTGTTTTAATGAGCGCAACAAACACGAGTTTGGAAAGAATTAAGTTGAGAAAAAAAGATATATGATAGTGAAATATACTTTGAAGAGTGGAGGTGAATGTTCTAGATGCGAATTAGTCTCAAGAGAAGTGAGTGTTACTGATTTTATTTTGGATTTTAAGGAAAATATTTTATACAAGTATGCAAGGCACACCCATAGGTCTTACTAGTTGGATCAACAGTTTAGGATGTGTAAGAACTCTTTCTCGATTGGCACTATTGTATCAGTAGTTGATTTTACAGAGAACTATTCATTGTAACCATAAATGAGGTACAGTCTCGATACTACAATTAATCCAGATTGCTATTTTTGTTCACACTACATATAGACATGCTCCTAATAGTTCAGAAGAGGACAGGAAGATAATCAAGGAGTATCATTTTTTATATGAGTGATGATAGATCACACTCCTCCGAGTATGTGCAACATTCTTTCAAGATTTTTTTTGAATTCTTGCATGAGAAAGATATTGCAATTGTTTGACATCTCATATGGTCAGATAATTGTAAGGGTCAATTCAAGAATGCCTATATGTTTTATTGGTTGAGTAGAATGCATGTAGAGAGGTGTATACCTCATATTTGGTGTTTTTTTGAGGCAGGGCATGGGAAGGGGGAGCATGATGGAACAGGTGCATGTTTGAAGAGAGCTCTAGTTAAGGAGCAATGGATTTCAGGTGCAAATTTCTCTGATGCACGTTCTATTGTTGATTGGTGTAGTTTATCATTGTCACATGGAGGTACTCTTGATTCAGTAGTGACCAGATTCTTTTGGTTGGTTGAGGAGGGCACAATGGGAGACAAATTGGATTGTCAAACAATTAAAGATTCTTCAAAGATGTATTCATTTGACACCTCAGATGCAAGTACATGGACCATTTGGACACGAGAGTTGGCTTGTTTTTGTCAGAGTTGTGTTCGGTGTGATTGGGATCAGTACGAGTCAAGTAAGTGGGTTGATACATGGGTTCCACAATATCTAACTCTTTTTTCTCAAACAATATCCTTGTCAAACGATGACATGGAAAGTTCATTTGAGTATGATCGTTTATCAGATCTTGTATAGCCATGACATGTTTTTGTAGTTGTTGCACTGCAAGGGAATGAAGAGAGATCAAAATATTGGTTGGCATGATGTGTACAAGGAAAACAGAAGCTAACACAATGAGTGACAAATGATGATGGGTTCACATATCCTAGAGGTTCAGTTGTTGTTGTGTGAACTTGGTTGTGAACATACATGATTAGAAATAATGGCATACCTGCATTTGAAGACTATGAGAGACACAAAACCATTCTCATGTATTCACACCCTATTGTAGCTACAAATTTCAAGTTGTTTAAGCATCAAGCAAAACCAAAGACCAAAGAGCCATGGACAGTGACTACTGTTGATCATGAAGCAACACTTGATACTCTTAAGAAAAGAGATGACCCTTCAGGTGCACTTGAGTAGTAGGTCTTTAATGGTGTCTTATTATTTTTATCATGCATTTAATTTCAAACAATGATCATAAAATCTTAATGTTCAATTTTGTTATGTGTATATTAAGGATGTGTTCAAAATGCATGTCTATTGATGAACGTTTTTTTTTGCAACACAGTTTTGGCATGCACATAGCAGGTACACTTGATATAATTCGAAGGGACATATTTTGCAACATGGCTTATTATCATGCATTTGACGAGAATTGCAATTTTTGATAATAGATAACACTATTTGACAATTTTTGATGATATAATTATCTCAAAACCTTTATGCTCATGCAGGTCTTTTTGATGATATACAACACTATCACATTATGATTTTTGCATCAACATAGTGAGTTCACTCGATATAATTTGAAGGGACATATTTTTACAGTATATAATCCCACCTTTTCATTTATTATCATGCATTTTAGTTGAAATGATTATGATAAAGCCTTTATGTTCATGCATGCATTTTATGTGTAGACTAACAATTCTTAAAAATATAGGTTCATGCTAGATCATTCACCATTGAATAGTTTACTCTTGGTGATGGTACATATTCCTTGGGGTTATCAATATTTAGCTACTTTTTAAGTTTTCTTTTCAAGAACTACAAAAATTTACAACCAAACACAACACTATATTCTTTGTGTGCATTAATGACATGAAATTTTGTGTGTAAATACTAAGTCTCTCACTTTGTATTGTAGAGAAATGACAATATCTACCATCGTCTTCAACCATGTAGAGAAATGTAGTGAGAAGGAATTTAATCAACATGCATCTTGCTTCAAAGTTATTCTTGTAGACTTTGCAGAGAAACTGGTAAGTTTCATAGTTATACAATCTTGTACATCTTAAAAATGTTTCAAATGATCTATTTATAATTTGACAAAATAATTTGTATTGAGTGTTATAATTTGTTTCTTGTAGCACATTCATTCCACATAAAAAGGTTGCTTATTTTGGTCTTCATTTATATGCAAGCATTCCTCTATGTAAGCTTTTGTCTTAGGACATGAGGATGTCTGATGTAGATGAAGTGGTATGTTGTAATTATATATGGATGTGAATTGGTGTAACTTTGTTATGATGATATAGGATGTCCATGAGCAAACTGGTTTAGTTATATTGATGATATACAATGTATCTGTAAAATGAGTTCGTAGTTGTATTGATAATGATGAAAAATCATGTTTGCATATTCATTTATGGATGTCACATGGAAGTGTAATGGTAATTATGTGTATACAATACACGGAAATATTGATGATCATTATGTGTCTACAGTGTAATGCTTGTTTATCTATATTTTTTCATTGAATGAGTGACGATTTTTTCATCTACTGAAAAAAATGTTGACTTAATAAAACCATAGGGAATCTTTAAAAAATGAGATAGGATTTTGTAGGGACCCCTCTTGTGGACCCATAGGTTCAAATGGATCATTCATAGGTGCCATGGATTCCAAGTTAGGGCTCATTAAAGTTTGACAATTTTTAGCACTTAGGGCTCTCAAGGGACGAAGTCAGTAGGGTATGACCCCGAGCTTTCGACTGAGTGGGGGGAGGAAATAGTAGCATGCATAGGGTAAGAATGCCTAACTGGACATGTTGGAACTGACGGTCTATGATCATGATGAGAAGAATGAGAAATTGGCCATGCGACAACATTTGATTGAATGTGACTGACGATTTTTTTGCCTACTGAAAAAATGCTGCCCTAATAAAACCATAGGATTTTGTAGGGACCCCTATCATGGCCTCATAGGTTCAAACAAATCATTTGCAAGTGCCATGGATTCTGAGTTAGGGCCCGTTAAAGTATGACAATTTTTATCACTTAGGGCGCTGAAGGGATGAAGCCGGTAGAGTATGACCCTGAGCGTTTGATCTAGTGGGGGGGGGGGACATAAAACAAAATGCATAGGGTAAGAATGCCTAATTGGACATGTCAGAACTGATGGCTTATACTCACGAAGAGTAGAATGAGAAATTGGCCACACGACAACATTTGATTGAGAGACTGACGATTTTTTTGCCTATTGAAGAAAGTTGCCCTAATAAAATTGTAGGGAATCTTGAAAAACTAAGATAGACTTTTTTAGAGACCCCTCTCATGGCCCCATAGGTTCAAACAGATCATTTGCAGGAGCCCCAGATTTTGAGTTAGGGCCTGTCAAAGTTTGACAATTTTTAGCACTTAGGCCGCTCAAGGGACGAAGCCGATAGGGTATGCCCCGAGCGTTCGACTGAGTTTGGGGGGGGGGAATAGGAGCATGCATAGGGTAAGAATGCCTAACTAGACATGTCGAAACCGACGGTTCATTATCACGATGAATAGAATGAGAAATTGGCCATGCGACAACATTTGATTGAATGAGACTGACGTTTTTTCGTCTACTGAAAAAATACTTCCCTAGTAAAACAATAGAGAATCTTGAAAAAATGAGATAGGATTTTTTAGGGACCCCTCTCATGGCCCCATAAGTTCAAATGGATCATTCATCGATGCCATGGATTCTGAGTTAGGGCTCGTTAAATTTTGACATTTATTAGCACTCAGGGCACTCAAGGGACGACGCCGATAAGGTATGACCCCAAGCATTCAACCAAGTGGGGGGGAAAAAATAGGAGCATGCATAGGGTAAGAATGCCTAAGTGGACATTTTAAAACCAATGGTTCATAATCACGATGAGCAGAATGAGAAATTGGCCAAACGACAACATTTGATTGAATGAGACTGACTATTTTTTTTCCTACTAAAGAAATGGTTCCCTAATAAAACCATAGGGAATCTTGAAAAACCAAGATAGGCTTTTGTAGAAACCCCTCTCTTGGCCCTGTAGGTTCAAATGGATCATTCATAGGTGCCACAAATTCTGAGTTAGGGCCCGTGACAATTTTTTAGCAGTTAGGGCACTCAAGGGACGACATCGTTAGGGTATGACCCCGAGAGTTCGACCAAGTTGGGGGGAAAAAATAGGATCATGCATAGGGTAAGAATGCCTAATTGGACATCTCAAAACTAACAGTTCATGATGACGACAATAAAAATGCGAAATTGGCCACGCGACAACATTTGATTGAATGAGACTAACGATTTTTTTGTCCACTAAGAAAATGATGCCCTAATAAAACCATAGGGAATATTAAAAAACTAAGATAGAATTTTGTGGGGACCCTCTCATGGACCCATACGTTCAAACAGATCATTCGTAGGTGCCACGAATTTTGAGTTAGGGCCCATCAAAGTTTGATAGTTTTTAGCACTTAGGGTGCTCAAGGGATGATGCCAGTAGGGTATGACCCTGAGCGTTCGACCGAGTGGGGGGGGGGGGGAATAGGAGAATGCATAGGGTAAGAATTCCTAACTAGACATTTCAGAACCGACGGTTCATGATCACGACAAGCAAAATGAGAAATTGGCCACACAACAACATTTGATTGAATGACATTGACGATTTTTTTGTGAACTCAAAAAATGCTGCCCTAATAAAACTGTAGGGAATCTTGAAAAAATAAGATGAATCATTTTGGCACATGAATCCTCCATTGACAACTTTTTACAACTTTTGAGCAACCTTGAGCAATTTTGCCAATATGAGTAACCTATGACTAGATATAACAGATATTCATCTAGATCATCTTATTACATAAAAAATGATTATATTTCACCTTATTTACATTGAGAATCCATCAAAACACTTGTCTTCCAAATTTGACATCTTGGAGGCTTGATGAGCAAGGAGATCATTAAATTTGGTGAAGTTGCCAAAGGCAACCAAATTTAACACTTACGATGAAATGAAATGAATTGTATTGTTCATTAAATAACCGTTATTAACCATTGTTAATTATTGGATTGAAGATTAAATTTTAAAATGATAACACCATGCACACATGAGCAACAATTTATATGATCAAATATCAACTTCTGTATATATGAAAATGTCAAATAATTACAAGTGTATGTCCATACACAAATATGGCATAAACACCAACTCAAACAAAAATTTATGTCTACATACGTGAATGTATGTTCATATACAATATATACATGCCAACTAGACATGTAAGCATCCCAAAACTATCTATAACATCATAAGCTACTGATGGATCTTCAAAATCGATCCTCTTCGCCACACTACTCGGCTTTGAAAGATATTGCACAAGAAAAAAACAAACCACGATTAAGATTAGTTATATTATATAACTCACATTCAAAAAGTTAACATAAAAAATGAACTATAATTGAACTATTCTTGTTTACCTCATCTCCACCCTTTCTCTTTGGCTTTGGAGGACTCTTGATGTATGTCTTTGATAGAGTAGGTATGTTTTCAATATTTTCATACACAACCTACATATGTTCACAAACATGACATTGATACAAGTTAGCATATAATTGTCATTGATAATAACGAATTATATCTACTAAACACAAAATAAAATAAACACATGTACCCGAGACATCTCTTCTTCTTGTTCATCTTCATCTTCAGGTATAGTGGGTGTAGTCAACAAGGATGTGAAGCCAGGAAATTTTTGTACATATACACAACAAGTATGTGAAACTATCAATCTATGTCTAGACGTGTATAATAATTATAAATTATTTAAACTATTAATTCAATCATATTTGCATTCAATTACATTTCCCTTGTCTCCAATTGCACTACTAGATCCCGAATCACACAACCTGCACTCGCGCTACTCGTTCCCTACAAGAGTAAAATAAGATATACATGCAAGTTACTACATAATCTAATTAATGTCAATATAAATGATGAGCATGTATGTACAATAAAATACAAACAACTAGGTGCAATAATATATGTACCATAAAGGTATCAAGGCAAAAAGAAATGGTCGTCAAGGTGCCCTCCTGGATCTGTGCCAACTCCTCCTCTGTAGATGAATCAACTATTAAATAGAACATGTATATAAACATTAGTACTTAATATTATCTAGATTATAAATATTAATTTAAAATATAGAATGAACTGTGAAAATCCAAATCTTACCACTACATCATTAATGTATGATGAAGGTGTCTCCTCGCCTCTAGCATGGGAGGACTCTCCAAGGTATCCTCTAGTCCCCATCATAACATTTTGTGCATCGTGCATCTCATGTAATTCATAATCTACAGTGTGTGCAAGAGGATCAATAGGTTGTTCAACTGGACCCATTCATAGGTGCCCAAACATGACACAACTATGGGGCACACAAATGTGTGGAGTTAAGGAGGACGTGTAAGCCACTAGATGCACCACTACCCTCAAAAGAAGGTTGAGTTGCTGCTCTAACCTGAGAAACTAAAAGGCTACTCAAAGAGTGAATAGCCAATATGGTCCATGACGCTGCCTCACAGATGATATCTGGATGCTACATTAGAGGTGGGGGATCAACATGAGGAGAGGGGACATATGGGCCTTGGACTACTCTGACTGCCCCGGGCATACCTAAACCCACACCCTAGAAAGGTTTGATGTCAAAGTAGTTCACATGTTTTCCTAAAACAAACTTAGCATACAATTTTTTGATGAAGTAGAAGAGGACATCAAGATTGTTGTTGGGTGGTTTATCGAAAGAACATCCACCAACGATCCCAAATTTTTTTCATAATATCATCATTTGTGCACCATTTAATAGGGAGTTTTGTTTTTTGGGGGTCTATGGGTTGACCAGTGTGGGGATTCACAAACAATGCAGCGATAACGGTTTTGTATATCTCGAGATCCTTGATTTCCTTATAGGACAAGCCATCCACATATATTTCCCTCATAGAATCTCACCACAAAAGAGCAGCATTGTGCTTCTCAGTGACAATTTCTATACTCTTTATGATGGACATGAGGGGATCAAACATTGGGTTCAGGTGTGAGATCCTATGATAGACATCTGCAATCCCCCTCAATTGGTTCAAATTTTGTGCAATTAAATCCTGAATTGAGGGGGAGTTTGGCAAAGGAGGGTTTTGTGTAGGAGGGTTTGGTTGTTGCAGTTTTGGTTGATCAATGTTTTCACTGTTATTCCCTATTTTTAACCTAGGATATCCGATTTGCCTAGGTGTTTACCATGCCAAGGTGTACTGACACCCAGGCCAAGAAAAAAGTCAACACGGATTTTTCACGTTTTTAGGCAAGTGGAAAAGGCTATTTTTCACATGCCATGTTTTGGCCCCCCATGATCCTGCACTAACCCTTAACTAGATAGGGATTTTTTTCCTTCCTACCTACTCTTGTCATGGTTTCTAACTTCTACTAGTGGATGTTGTTTTCTTCTTAAGCCGATGCTTCTTCCCCTACCTCACCTCACCCTATTGTGTGTCCTTTTCATGTGATACCCTTAGAATCTACCTTTCGGAGGTTGGGAAGGGGTTCTCCTTGTTTACTAGAGGTTTCCTCTTCCCCTACGGTTTCTCCTACTATTCCTATGCTTACTAGAGATCTACCCATATTCTTATTAGAAGCTACAAAGGATCTTTTCAATCTGTATCACCTAAAAACCAATTTTTTGAGTGATCTAACATAGGACAAATGATCGTATGAAAGCATTAATGAGTGTTATCTTCTGAGGTTGAGATGTATTGTATAAGACACTTCATATCATTCTCATTTCTTAGATTCTTGCAATCCAAAAACATTATCATTAATATTTGGTTGACAATAGCTTAAGACTAGTAGGTACACTAAAAGTTGCAATTCCAAGGCCACTTAGAACACAAATTGTAAACACTATGGATCAATACAATTATTTGTTTACACCATTGTAATGGTGCAAATTATATGTATGAATAGATAATATAGGATTAACATGCAAGTCATAAAGTATATAAAAAACAAGGTATTAGATTGCAACAATAGTAGAGAGTAGAGGTGGGAGATGGGAGGTCCCCTCATCTAGTTATTTAGTCTACTCCATATATTAGTAGGGTCTAGGGTATCTACGGGAGTAGGGTTTGGGGTATCTATGGGAGAGAGATCTTTTTTGGTATATTACTGACATATATAGATGTATAATTTTATGGTGAAAAAAAAATATAAATATTTAAGTGCTTTTTAAATGAGATAAAAAGTAAGTTATTAGAAGTTTGTAAGAAGTGGACTTTGTTATTTTTCAACTATAAAAAGAGGAGAGAGGAGATCCAACAAGAAATGAGCATTTTTATTGCAAAGTTACAAACAAAATTCCTCCTATTAACATAACAATTAATTTGTTGAATATGAATATGTCTTCTTGCTTGATCTTATCTCTCATGTTTTATGATTAAAAATAAATAAAAAATATTCTTCTAAAAAATTCTAAAATCATTTTTTCTCAATTTTGAAACATGTAAAAAGTATACATCTTGAAATTACTTTTATCAGTAAATTTTTTTATATAAAATCCTAATTATAATAATTAAAATTTCTTTAAAAAACCTAAGAAAATAACCGTGACTTTTGTGATACTCTTCACATTATACATTAACATTCTTTTTAAATTGGAATGGCTTTACATTCAAAGACCTAAGCTAATAGAGGCATTCAAGCACCGAGAAAGTGAGTAAGAGAAAATATGTTATTTACATTTCTCTTAAATAAGGAAAAATAATTCTCTTCAAAGATTCATAGAACAAAAATCTATCCATCTCCACTAGACAATATTTTTATATGAATCCCCTGTTACTAGATGTATGCCCCTGGTCTCCTTGTGTTGTGCAACACAACGCTCGGGTTTGTGACATGGCTTAACCGCCTCCTATGGATTCAATAAGTCTAGTGGTTGTATCGGGCATTAACAGGTCAATCTTTCGGTACAATGACAACCACACTTGTAACATCCCCTTGATTTCACATGTGCTCCAACATTTGCAATACCCTACTAGTGAGCTTATCTTGGTCTTAATAACCAGTATATTCTACCCATATTTAGTAATTAGATCTTTTATAGATTAACCACTATTAAATTGACAATGTCTTTACATTTAAAAAAAAAGCATTTGTATTTGCATGAAAGAATATTATTTTATATTATTTATATTAAGTTTTTTAAAATGTATTATTTTTAAATATAAATTTCATTAAATTATGGTGTGGTGAGGAATAAAACTAGAATATATGGATTCATAGGATATTATAAAGGAGTAGATAAAATTAATATTTTGATATAGGAGATTAGACACGTAATTTTCTGAGTACATGTTCTCAACAACTTTATATTTTTGTTGTGACAAGTTAACATTTTTCATAGTATCTTCCTCCCAAAGCATGGTAGTCACATTAACATTTTATTATTTTAAAATATTTTGGTGATTTTATATCTATTGTGAAGTCTTTTTCCTTCAAGCATAAAGTGACAAATTTGTCATGCCTTAATAAAGAAAGTTGACCTAGAAAGTACAAAAATACACAAAAATTAAAATTAAAATAAAAACATATTCAAATTATTTTCCCTACAATTAATAACTCTTACCCATGGTTGAACCAATTGACCAATAGAGGTGAATCTAATATTTCTATATTTTGACCCAAAAAAAGGTTTTTACTTGTTACACATTTATCACCACCCACCACCTTATGCAATACCATTTCTATAATTCTCATCCCATTATCTTTTTTATGAATATTACCCTACTCAAAATGGTCATCGATAGGCTAGAGAAAAGTTTTTTTGAGTGGCTTCTTCGAAACCTAGTTATGATTATATTAACCTATTTGAATTGATACAAAATTTTTAGTTTTATAGGTGTCAACTCATTAGGTGACTCAAATAAATTTTTAAACCTTAGTTTAATAAGTCATCGTGTCCATAAATTTGCTAATATAATTGCTATGTAACACCATTATATTACACTTGTCTACAATTTCTTATATCATGAGTATCAAATGAACAAAAGACCATACATGAATAAGGTTATATTCATAACCTCATAAAATAAGAGGTTCTTACATATATGACTCATTTAAATTTTGTCCTTAATTTTGATATTTTTCACTTGATTTTGTATTTTACTTTTCACATGTCCATATGTGAGACAAAAACCTACAAGTAAGTGTTGGTGAGTTAAAAAACCACGAACCATGTCTTATTTTAGGAAAATATGCTTTCTAATGTATTTTTCTGGATTTGATTGTGTGTATTTTTTTCCCATCAACGTTTCGAATCACACTCCATGATTCATCATCAGGATGAAAAGAATTCCAAAGACATGAAAGATGTTGAGTTGCAGATTTGAGACAAAATATAAAGAGGAGTGGGGTGGGGGAGGGCACGAGGAACAAGGAGAAAGGAAAAGGAAAAAGATAACCATCCAAAGAAAAGAAAAAGAAAGCTAAGAAACACAAATAAAACCACTAAAAAACAAAAAGAAAAAAAGAAAAAAAGTCAAAAAATATAAACCCTAAAGTTGAGTTGTTGGCCTTTAATAATCTCATGCATAATAATGACCTTATCATCTCAAGAGTAGACAAGGGTAATGCCACGGTCATAATGAGAAAACCATATTACCTGGCCAAAATGGAATTCCTCCTCTCAGATTCCATTAGTTACAAAATTTTGTCGCATAAAACATGCCTGAAGATTTTGAAGGCAGTTAGATCGGCTATTTCCAACTCCTCTTTGGATGATTCTACCAAACTTCATCTTCTTCCTTCTAAGGAAGTGGCCCCTCGTATATATGGGGTCCCAAAAATTCATAAAGCCAACATTCCTTTGAGACCCATTGTTGATACCATTGGGTCTCCGACTTACAAGTTAGCCGCTTTTCTTGCCAAATTAAACTCTCCACTTGTTGGTAAATCCAACTCCTTCATCAAAGATTCCAACCAATTTGTCCAGTTTATTAAGGATTCCAAGTTGGACACTCAAGACACTCTTGTGAGCTTCGATGTGGTGTCCCTCTTCACCAAGGTCCCTATTCTAGACTCCATCGAGATTGTCAAGCTTAAGGTCAATGAGGAGATCGCCTCTTTGGTGGAAATTTTCTTAAGGTCAACCTTCTTCTCCTTCCAAGGCGTTATCTATGAATAGGTTGATGGAGTAGCCATGGGCTTCCCTCTCTCACCAGTTGTTGCCAACTTATTCATGGAACATTTTGAGGAGGTGGCCTTACATTCTTTCCCCCTCAAGCCAAAGTGGTGGAAATGATATATGGATGACACCAATGTCTGTTGGCCCCATGGGTTGGACATGTTAGAGGAGTTTCATGATCACCTCAACAACATTTCTCCTTCTATTTCCTTCACCAAAGAACTTGAATCCAACAACCTTTTATCTTTTCTCGATGTCTTAATATGTAAAACTCCTGATGGATCCCTTGGTCGTCAGGTGTTTCACAAAACTACCCACACTGACTTATATCTTCATTCATCTTCTCATCACCACCCTAGCCAGAAAGTTGGGATCCTCAAAACCCTAGCTTTAAGAGCCCATTGGATTTGTGATGAGGATCGCTTAGAACAAGAGCTCTCCCACCTTCGTCAAGTCTTCAAATGGAATGGCTACTCGAACAAGTAAATCACTAGGGCCTTCCTCCAAGCCAAATCTCATTTCCTTTCCATCTCCAATCCCTCGCCCTCTCCGCTATCTCAGGCCCCGTTTGTCTCTCTCCCTTATGTTGAAGGCATATCTCACAAGATCTCAAAAATCCTTGGGAAAAAAGGTCTTCGGTGTGCCTTCAAACCTGTTTCCACCATTAAGAGGCATGCCCCACCGCTTAAGGACACTATGGATGCCATTTTAGAGACAGGTGTCTACAAGATTGTATACTCATGTGGAACTCCATACATTGGAGAAACAGGTCGCTTGTTCATGACTAGAATAAAAGAGCATAGTGCTGACATTAAGCATGAATGTGCCCTCAAATCAGCCTTAGTTGAGCATTCATCAACTACCAAGCATCATATTTGTTTGGAGGACACTCAGATATTGTGCAGGGAGAACAACTTTTTCAAGAGGAAAGTTAAAGAGGCCATTGCTATTATTCATCACCCCTCCAATCTTAATCAAGATGATGGGTTAAACCTCAGTATCTCGTGGCACCCTCTACTTTCTGTCCTCCGGGATCATCCCTACCCCCCACCTTGACTTCTCCCCCTTTTCCTTTTCCTTTGTGCGTCTCCCTCTTCTCTTTTGGTTTATTCACATATTTGTACATTTTCAATTATATATGCGCATATAGATATATACATATGTATATTTATATATGCATATGTCTATTGGTATATGTTTATATACATATATGTTTTTATGTATATGTCTATTGGTATATGTATGTATATATATATATATATATATATTGACTTTTTTCTTTTATTCCTTTTTGGTTTTTTAGTGGTTTTGTTTGTGTTGCTTAGCTTTCCTTTTTCTTTTCTTTGGATGGTTATCTTTTTTCTTTTCCTTTCTCCTTGTTCCTCGTGCCCTCCCCCACCCCACTCCTCTTTATATTTTGTCTCAAATCTGCAACTCAACATCTTTCATGTCTTTGGAATTCTTTTCATCCTAATGATGAATCACGGAGTGTGATTCGAAATGTTGATGGGAAAAAAATACACACAATCGAATCCAGAAAAATACATTAGAATACAAAATGGATTGTGGAAATCTCATAGCTTTAAGAAAATATGCTTGTCAAATAATTTTGCATGCCTCTTCCAAGGGGATGATATATAAGCGCCCAAAATAGAACAATCTATTATGAAAACTCTAATGATTATAAAAAATGCAAGAATAAGCTAGAAAGCATGAAAATATGATAATGTGGCATCTTAAATGTGTCTCCAAGTTAAGGTTTCACTTATGATCATTTATAAGTTTTTAGTTGCTTCCTTTCTTTGTCATTTTTTCGTCTAGTACTTATTTGTGTCTTTGTTTTGTTCAAAACTCTTGTTTCTTAGTGATGAATTCCTTGTGGCAATTAGAATTTTTTTTTGATATATTTATGTAATGGTTAAAATAAATCTATGTTCACCATGGTATTTTTTCTACCTACAAAGTGAGACAACAAGATAAAATTCAATGTCGGTGAGTTAAAAAAAAACCATGACCTGAGTCTTGTTTTAGGAAAAGGTTCTTGTCGAATGATGTGGCATGCCTCTCTCAAGGGGATGATATGTAGTTGTGCCTAAACTAGAACAAGCTAATATGACAAGTCCAATGATGATCAAAAACTCAAGAAGAAGCTAGCAAGCATGAAAATATGAGAATGTGGCATCTAAAATGTGTCTCCAAGGTACAACTTCAATTATTGATTATTTAAAATCCCTTAGTTTCTTCCACTCTTTGTCATTTTTCATCTAGTACTTGTTTGTGTCTATATTTTGTTCAAAAAAAATTGTACAAGAGGTACAATAAATCAATGTTCACCATGGTATTATTTCTACCTACCACAGTATATCAATGTTTGTGACTATATTGCTTTGATTGCCACAATATTTTATCTACTAATCATAGCATACCAATCTCTATCACATGAAGGGTTTTGGATAATTTTTCTTTGTGGTGTGGACTAGCTAAAATGTTACTAGGATTGTATAACTTTGAGTCTAGTTTGCTGAAAATTCAACTATGGGTGGTTGACTAGAGCCATTTCTCTTAGATCATTTCAGGTGCTAACAAAGAGATTTGTGTGGAACAATCATCATGGATACCATTGTCTTGTTGTGACCCTTCAATACACACCGCAACTTCTTGTTGAATTGGCAAGTCTTCCTTTTTTTATTCTTCTGAGTTGCATTATATTTTTGCATCCTTCTTGACCCTGTTTATCTAATCACATTGTGTTTGAATATTTATCTTTGGAAAATAGCATTGGTCACTTGTCATTTGTTATTTTATTTTCAAATTGTTGGTGCATCGCCATTTATTATGCCTTGTCATATTTGCTTCATTTTTTCCACATTGTAATTAGTTTTTCATTCAAATTTGATCATAACTTGTAGTATTTCTGCTTCATCTTATTATGTGTTGTTTTTTACATTTTCAGTGACATTGCATTTGTAATAGGATTGCAATTATAAAATGTGTTTCCATGGTGGCAACATGTTTAATTTTGCATGGCCACATGGATTGTAGAGACAATTCAAGTTTTGGACATTATTTTTTTTTAATTTCATCATTATAAATTTATAATTATCAATATTATTTATGAAGTTTGAAGTTTGAAATTGAAAGCATTTAAAGTTATTATTTAAAATTTAAAATTTTTGATTAATTGTTAACCTTTATTTTACTATTTAATTAATTAGAAGTTTTGTCCTATCAAAATTGAAATATAAATTTTTAAATTTTAAATGTTAATATTTTAATATTTAAAATGTTAAAGAATTTTAATCTTTTGATGATTTGATATTGAGAATTGTTAACTTAAATTGGGTATTGAGTGGATTGGAGGTGGTTGTTACACTCATCCTAGCCATTCCATTGTTCATACAAGATTTCATTGTATTGTTCAATTTTCTAAGGGTGTCTTGGTGTGGATTTGAGGTTGATGATTCTCTCATCCTTCTTGTGTGTTGGGATGTGAGAGAAAAAAAATTGGTTACTATCCATTCATCATTTGCATGTCATATTCCCCACTTGGAAGTTCATTATGGTGGTTTCATCCCATGGTTGGCAAGTCTTCTATTGGTGCCACCTTTCTTTTAGAAATGGTGAAGTTGTTCATGTGGTTAGTGCCCTTATGTATTTGTGCTTCACATGATATGTGTGTTGGTGTAAATAGTGACTTTCTCATACCATTTATCTTCTAGTGTACCTAGAGAGAGTCATATTCACATTTCTTAAGTCTCCGCTTTGGTAATTTTAGATTTTTATATCACCTTGCGTGGTTGAAACCTGATTCCTCACTTGAGGTCCATCTTAGTGGGGGTACCCAGTTGTTGTTTCCTACCATCCTATCTCTACCACCTTGCCTATATATGAAAGGTTTCTCTATACATTACATACAATTTCATTATTATATGATAGATATTACTATTTGTGCTAATTTGGATTCACTTCTAGAAGTTTGTATAATGCATTCTAATTGTGGCTAATCTAAACAAATTAAGTGTATATTTTTATGCTCAAGCAACATGTTTTGTTTTTTTTAAAGTTCTTTGCTAGTTAGTGTCGTAGAAGTGTGAATTGGGGAATTACACTTTCTATTAATTAAAGATTCAAAATTTCTTTGTGGATTGACATTTACAACATGAATAGCATGTTTCATAAAAATTAGTGTTTTCTTGTAAATTTTCAACTAGTTCTAAGTGGCAATAGTGTGTTTTAACATATAATGAACACCTTCAAAACAATATTATAATTTAGGCCTCTTACAATATTATAATTTAGGCCTCTTGAGAATCTTTATAGCATGAAATATTTTTCACTATATTGTTTAAATAATATATATCAAACATTAGAAACAATATCGACTAGTCCCAAAGAAACAATAGTAATAAATCAATATATTTTAATATAATTAATAGTTTGTAGAATAGAGTGTGTCCAAATTCTTCCCTTGATTTTAGAATCCATATGTAACTTGTAAAAGCTACACCAAATGCCAAGAATAATGTTAAAAAAAAATATAGCACTGAATCCCACCATTTTTGTCGAGGCTTATTACCATCATAATGGGTGTAGTCACCTCACTTAAACTAAGAAAATATAACCAAAGAATACTCACTAAACCTTCCCCAAAAATTATTCTTATTCTTAAAAGCTAAGATATTTTCTTTTTTATCTTACTAATAATTGTTGTTATAAACATTCATTTGTCTCCACGTCATCTTTAAAGCACATTGTAGATTCAAAGATCTCTTTATAATCAACGCAACTTGCTTTTATGAAAGCTCTTTGTTTCTCATTTTATTTTGAATTATTAAAGATGTCTAATTTGTGTATTCTTCTTAAACTATCAAAAAGGGTTTTTTGTTATCCCCCATTTTCTCTATCTTCACACGAAAGAAATAGTGACATAATCCTACAAAACTGTTATCATCTTTTGTAATATTTAAGTCTGAATTTTTTTAATCACTACATCTTTTTAATCCATCTAGACGTCATAAATTTCTTTGATGAAATGTATATAAAAGCCTCTAGAAATGAAGTAAATATTGGAAACATCTTTGAAAACATCATTATGCAATACATTAAGATGGAATGAATTAGTGTAACCAATATAAGTTAGATAAGCCACATTTTAACACATAATTTTCATAAATGTAACTAATTAGAAATGTAATTAAATGTGAAAGTGCAAACCCATTAGATTGTGTAGGATCTATAATTAAAAATCAAATATGAAAACTCCCAATCATAATTTATTTTATTTTGTACAAATTTATTTCATGTTAATTTGGAGTGCAATTAGAAGTGAGTATTAAGATTATGGATCTAAAAGGATCGTGGATTTCGGTTGCTGCTTTGTTGTGCTCATAAAGAAGTGACTCAGTTGAAGGTGATTTGTGCTAGGGAAGCGTTGTTGTCTTTGCAAGGCATCTGTTATATTTGTCGAGGTCGAATCACCTTTTTTTTAGTGAATATTTCAGCATTATGCACCGAATTTGCAAGCTCTGAAGTAGCAAGACAAACCTGTGCTAGGCATTTCTTCATTATGATGTTCAAATGGCTTTCAGGAGGTAAAATGTGGCTTTCCATTGTCAAGTCAATAAGGAGAGAGAGATGTTGCAATCTTCCACTAAAAAATGCAAAGACTAAGCATTCTTGTTGGTTGTTCCTTTTTTTAATTTTTTTTTCAGGAGGGGTGGGGGTTGGGAGATTTCTATGATTAGGGAAGTGTTTGGTGATTTTATCTATAAAAGTTACAATCAGTTTATATTTCTTGTGAAGGTAGAAATCTTTTCTCTCATTGTAGGCTGAAGGTCACATTGATCCATCCACTATGGAGGTAGATCTAAATTCGTAGATGCATGCATATCCCTTATTTTTTCATGCCTTCTTTTTCTTTTCTCATTTAAGTTCCTTTTAAAAATTGTGAGTAATAAATCACATGATAAAGTAGCATGTAATGAGGAAAATTGGGGCATTGTATCTATGCAACTATTTCATTTGAAGCGCATCTATGTAATAATAATCTTCTTGTCTTCAAACAATTAACTTTTGTATCTAGAGACTAGGTGTCTATCAATTCAATCCAATATAGTTGATTAGAAGTGGATTCATTTGTAGTTTTTCATTGGCAACTTTACAACTTCCTCTTTTTAAGTTTGAAGAAATGATTAGGAGTTCTCTTCCCAATGGGTCTTTTCTTGGGTATTTGATCAAGCCCACTTGTCAAGATCCAAAACTCTCTATTTATCTAGCCACAATTAATGGGGACTCTCTCTATTTATCTAGCTATAGTGGGGACCTGTTAGTGTAGATTATTATGACTAGAATATTTCTCTAGATAAGTTTTCTAGATGATTAGATGTTATGATAATTCTTGGGTGTGAAAATCTCATCCCTAAGACATACCACAATTTTAGATAGCAACTACAATTTTAGGTTGTAGTGTGTTAGATATATATTTGTATCTATTCCTAAGTTATATAAGCGCATATTAATACCTATTCCTAGGTTAATTAAGCATTCATAGTTTATTCTTGAATTTTAATTTTTGCAATTGTGTAATTTGTAGTTCGACTAGTTTCTTTGTTCTCATACGTCCCTAATATTTTTTTATTTATGATAAACCCCTACTATATTAGTGTTAGGAACACTATTGTTTGTTATATCAAAGTGAAAAAGGAAATTATATTTTTTTGTCACACCACCTATGCTCATATATTGATGGAATTTGACCATTCAAAGCCCCTCTAAGTGAAATTTGTATTTCATATAGTGGTTCATTATTGGAGTTAATTTTTTTTTAACAAAATCATCCCCTTTTATTATTGACATTTCTTTTCTAGGGACATTTGGCATCTAGTTTCTTATGCACTAAAGTCTAGTATTAATGGCATTTCTTTACTAGGGACAAGCATGCAAACCTTCCTATTACTTGTCCAAGGGTTGAAAAAAAATTAATGACGTATATTACTTTGGAAGTCTAGTATTAAATGTTTTGTGCCTTTTTATTCCCAATGCTTAATCATTTTTGTTTCTAGATGAAGATCAATTTTCCTTTCTAGATTTTTACATCTTTGGAGGAATTTGTGGTATTTAGACTAATGGCTCTAAAAAATCCCCTCTTCATTAGGGGTTGATCCTTTGTGTTTTTCAATGTAATTTGGCCCTTATCCCTACATTTAACTAAAAATAGAGGGTTGCCAACCCTTCCATCCTTATCCAACATGTCACTTGTAAACAACCTACCCCTAGTATTGCTTCATCTTCGACTACTCTAACCCTCGAGTCTAATTTGAACCCTTCCTTCTGGGCTTCTAACTCCTCCCCGGCAATGATATTTGATATTTACCATGAGTCTTCAAAAGATAAAAGAGCGTGTTTTTCTAAATGTCTGGGGTGCTTCTCTAAAACTCTAGAGAACTCCTTTGCACTGAATATGAAACATAGTGTTCAATCCTCAAGCTATGAGACTAACTCCACTTTGTGCTCCATTTTCCTTAACACTAATGACCTCTAGGAACCCTATCATATTTCCCTTCTCAAAGAGGATACTATAGAGCTAGAGGAGGTGCTCATTTTTAAACCCACCCAGTCACAATGCATTTTGTGTGTCAAGATCCAATAAAAGATTGATGATATTTGTAAGGCCTTTAATATGCATATGGAACTCTCAAAGTGGTAGATGACCAAATTTCATTAAGCCAAGAGAAAAATCTAGACCTTAGAGAAGTTGGTTTTTAAGAAAGTCTAGGACTGGCATGAGGAAGATCTCCATTGTAAGGCATCAGAACAAACAAATATTATGGCAAAGAACTTCAATATATAGAGGGTGATTAAAAAGGAGATCTAGAATATTAAAAAAGGGGTAAAGAACCATTAGCTGGAAATCGCTCGGTTGCAAATTGAAAAGAAAATTAGGAGATTCTAATGAGGAACATGTGAGAGCCTACGAATTACTATAGGGACATTGTTAAGAATACAACCCTCATCACACAAGTTCGTCAATAAGAGCTGGAACATAGAAAGGAAAAGAAATAGAGGAGGCATGATGGAGTGTTGCGGTTCAATGTAGCCTTTTGCAACAAGTTAAAAAAGACCAAAGCATCTAATTGAGTTTCCCAACTCTCCCACTTAGGTTAAAGAGGATGATAACAATCTAGGGTCTAAGGGTGTCTCCTTTAAAGAGCAATTGGATATCCTACAAAAAGAATGGAAGGCTGCTAAGGGACTGAAGTACCTTAATGATAATTAGTTATTACTTGGTTCTTTGTTGGTCTTTTTCTTTTCTATTATTTTGTTCTAAGACCTTTCTATTTTTTTTATCAATCTCACTCCCGCTAAGATTCATGTTTGCCTTTATGGTAGCTATGTAATGGGTTTACGCCCTTCGCATGCTAATTTGATCAAAACTATATTCACATAATATAAAAATAAAAGATAAATTAAAATATGAAATAATATTGTAAAGTACAAGTTATGTCACACTCTCATGCAACTTAACCATACAAGTGAATTCAAATATTTCTAACTAAAAGTCATCTTTGGTCAAACATATGATCAAGCTAGATTCATTCTAGCTTACTTAAATATATCCACAATGTTTTCAAGTAAAATTATCACTAAAGTGACACCACTTTGAGTCCAATTAGTCAAAAAAAAAAAAAATTAAAAACTAGGTGTTTCAACAACTCCTACTCATGTAAATATTTTTTTTCATATTAAAAATAGAACCATTTTTTAGATCAATAAGTTTTGTTTTCAATAATATATTTTTTAATAGTTTAATCGTTATTTATATATTATTTTTAATTTTACAAAAAGTAGGTTATCATTGCCAAATTATAAAGTTGGCTATCAACTGAAGAAAAATACTAAAATTTGAAAAAAATATAATTCACTAGATAAAATATTCTTTGTCAAGATGGCATAATTAATTTTCTATTTTAGATAAATATCTAAGAGAAACTATGACATCTTATTGAAATAGTTGTGTTTTCAATGCATGCACATTTTAATACTTATTTAAAATATATATTTATCATTTTTGAGAAAAATAAATCCATGTACCAAAATTTCAAGTTATTAATACAAAAAAAATTAAAAGAAAAAAATATATATATAAAAAGTGGCATCCCATGTGATATTATTAGTTTACATCATTTGAAAAATCAAAAAATATATATTACTTTTTAGTGATTCTGAAAACATATATGTTACTTTTTAGTGATTCAATTTAAAAAGTTGGAGCAACATTCAATGTTTCCTTTATAAAAGTGTAACACAACTTTGTAATTTTACCTTTTATTGATTTGATAAATTTATACTACAAAATATTCCAAGTCTCTTTATGTGGCCAACTTCATTTGATCAATTTTCAATACAATATAATTTAGGGATGTCCATTGTACTATCAAAAGCATTTATTTACACAAATTCTACTCAGTAGATTTAATACCTCTCAAGTATGTGGGATAAACTAACTTTGAGAAAAGAACAACTTACAAAACATATGTATTTGATGCTTTTCTTAACACAAAAATAATTTCTAAAAGAAATTGTTAGGTTTATAGATCACAACACAAACTCTAAACATTCTTTAAATAAAAAATGAACTTAATTAAACACTTGATAGTAGATTCAAACTAATATTGTCTATATCATATGATGTGAAAGGCATTAGTGATGCACTATTTCTAACTTCCTCAACAAAAGCCTCAATATTTTTCTCTGAAGATCCACCATTCTTCATGGATTTCATAGCTAATGTCTTCCACCACAAAGCATTTTTTCTTAGTTTAACTCCTTGTTTGGTTTCCATAACTTCCTTGATTAATTTACACACTTCTTTCCTCCCAACCAAACCATTCTCTCTCTTATTCAATTTTATACCTATCTTCCAATGTTGCTCTATGTATTTTGCATTAGTTGGTTGATCACTCCATTGAGGAAATGCTAGCATTGGTACCCCTAAACTAAGGCTCTCTAGCATCGAATTCCATCCACAATGGGTCATAAACAATGCTATAGAGGAATGAGAAAGCACCATCATTTGCGGACACCAAGACACCACTAATCCTTTCCCACTAGTTTCCTCTAAGAAACCTTCTGGCAAATTTTCTGTAGTGTCATTTTCTTCTTCGCTATCACTTGGACGTATTACCCATAAGAAGGAATGACCACTAGCCTTAAGTCCAAATGCTATTTCATGGATTTGCTCTTTAGAAAGGACAGCTAAGCTCCCAAAGGAAACATATATTACAGTTGACTCCCCTTTCGTATTGAGCCAACTCATGCAATTTGTCGTTTTCCATAGATGTGCACCAACATCTATGTCTTTAAGATTGTTTCCCTCTAAAAAAGATGATGGAACTAGAGGGCCCACTGTTCTAATTCGAATGAATGATTCCATGGATTTTATTTCTGCCACTTCGAGTTCAGTGAAAGAGTTTCCTAATATCCATGTCGCTTGAGAAATGATATTGAATTGATCCAGTGCCAACCTCAAAATAGATGGGTAGGGATTTGAAGATTGTAGAAATGATGGTAGATCTGATAGATGTAGTTCTGGAAGTCCAGATATTACTTTCACATTCATATCATTCCCTGATTCATCTTCTTCATTCCCTAAACACCAAAAAAAAAATGTGGATGTTAAATAAAAATATATTTGAAAATAAATAAATAAAAACATTAATACCTCTAATATTTAAATCTATCCTTTAATTTCAACTGCCCATGTAAACAATTGGCACTTTGTGGTGTTATCAATATGAAACAAATTTTCTAAACACCTTTTGAAAAAGAGATCTAAAAAGGTATGTTTATATACATTCTTAAAGTGATATACTGGAAAAACAATCTTCAATATTTGAATCTATTTATAACTTTGATGGTCTATGTAAACAGGTGGTGGTAAAAGCAAATAATAAGCTGTTAGGCTGTAAGGCAGTCCTGCTTTTAAAAAAACAAAAAACATGGTCATCTCTGCCAAGTCAATCAGTAAAGACTTGTAAATCATAGAAACAATAATCATCTGTTAACTGTAAAGCAGTCCTGCAGTTAAAATTGCGAAAAAACAAAACACTAGACACCAATCGTCAGAAGAGAAAAACCGGATCATTTGGGAAAACAAAATCTATTTGAACATGAAAGATTAAGCCATGACAACTTACCACTTCTTTTTCTATAATGATAATAGATGGAATAAACTGCACAAGACTGGGTCCAAAAAAATGCCACAGGAATAACAAATTTCTTTGCTATTAATGGAACCCAATCCAGAAAAGAGTCATACACTATGCAAGAGACTCTCTGGCCTTGAGCATTGAGCCTCTCTATTAGATGTTCAAATGAAACACTTCCAAACTTTTTCAGCAGATCTATTTCCGTATCTGTACTTTTCTTCCTGTCGAGATCAGGAGTAAGCCCATCTGAAATAGTTTCAATCCTGATATTCTGCAAAGCTGAGTTGGCAGAAGCAGCACCATCCTGAGCTTGTGCCATGCGCTCTTTAACTTTCTCAGTGGTGACAAAGGTCACCATGAGGTTTCTGCAGACAAGCCTCTTGGCAAACTCCATTAATGGATTTATATGGCCCTGCACTGCACAAGGGAACACCACTACATGAGGCTTCTTCATGCTCTTCTCTAACTCTCCTAAGCTTCCCATTTCACTGAAAATACTTTGGCTACTTCTTTAAGATAAAGCCCACACAACAAAACTTTGAGATTCAAATTTTGGTGAAGATCTTAAGAACTCTGTGCTTCTAAGGTTACAGGAAAGGCCTATAAATAGAACTAAAGTGTCTGCTCAGAGTTCTAAGAATATACCTATTTTTTTAGCAGCCCAACACATAAACGTCAGAGCGCCTCACATGCCAGCTCTGTTATCGACTGCTATTGCCCAGCTGATAAGTTCACCTTCTGTGAGAGTTTCGAATTTTTTAATGTGGAATCTAATGGCTGTTCACATGCACACAGACGGCACGTCGTTTCGATTGGAAACTTCCAATACCCCAAACAATGAGAAAGTTAAAGAGATAAAATAAGAAAAGTTAGACTCTGATAATTTATAAAAAAAAAATTGTAATGTTTTATATAAACATATTTAGTATAAAAATGAATTGTTCATTTCATATTCATAATATTTGTGTGATGTTCATAAAGGTGGAAAATTGGGACATTTTTGAGAGGACATTCATAATGTACTATTTTGATCCAAACATCCATTATCATGGACTTTTCCTTGAGAATGGATAGTGAGAATGATAAAGTGCTTATATAAAATATTTTTATTTTAGGAAATCAAATATAAAGAGATTGGATATTTTGTTTGAGAAATAACGATGAATGTCAAGAATTGATGCAAGATAAAACTCTATTATCTTATATAGAAAAATAGGTAACCTTAGTGTATTTGTTGTTTTTAATTACAGATCAGTGTTGACTAGGGCGTTGACCCTTTAACATAGTAAAAAACTATCACAACCAAAAAAAACTGACCCGGTTAGGTAGATAAATAAAGGGCCCTGCAAAACTACAAACAAAACTGGCCCAAATCAAGGAGTAGAAACATCCACACTTTGATTGGGGGCGGGTTTACGGGAGGGGGGGGACCTCCCCTTCTACCTATGGCGAACAACTATCAATGGAATGTTGTCCTCGGGACTAGCAAGGGGGGAATCATTTAGAGGGGGTTCCCCATGAAAAGTACACTAGTAAGATCAACACCAGGCATCGCAGGAGTCATAGAAGAATGAACAAGGGCCTCCTCAACTGCAACACGAGTAGCTTTTAGAGGTTGCAAAAAAGTTGTAGCAGGTTGTTGAGGGCCATAGAACAAGGTTGTGTGGTCTCAGAGTCTAAAGGAACTCTAGAAGGGATAGTAGGTGACTCTTCACTTAATCCCCTCAGAAGCTCCTCTGAAGTATAAATAGTTAAATGATCAAGTGTAGCATCCGTCCACCAGATCACGACCCCCTTGTGACATGAAGTAGAGAAGTCCGAACCCAAATGTCCTATAGAGAAGCACTTTCGGCAATGGAAGGGGATACCCACAAAGTCCAGCGATTGTGTACAAGGCTTATCACCAACCATGAGCACCACATCAACAGGGAGAGGAGATGTAATATCAATGTCTGCCAAAATACAGGCGAAGGTGGAGTGTCCCATTGAGGAAGTGTCATTGTCCACCATCAGGAAATGACCTATGGAGTTGCCAATGGCCTCATAGAAGGATTGTTCCCAAAAGTGTAGGGAAAGGTTCAAGATATGGACCCACACAGGGTGCCACATTAACAGGTTCAGTGAAGGGGTTGAACATAGTGGTCTAGGGCTTGATGGAGAGAGGGTGAGCACTCCAAGCCCACAACTTCCCCAGAATCAAATCCTGATCAACCAAAGAAGTAAAGGAGGCAATGAAAAAGCCTTTAGCACACAAGAATAGATCAATATTGTAAGCAACCAAGGGTTTCCATGAGTCACTTTGACTTACCTAGCGATGTAGGTTCGGAAGGGAGGGCCAAAGCCTAGAGAATCTACACACTAGGGCACAGCATTGATAGAACCCTATGGTGTGTTAGGGTTTCAAGCAGATCCAAAGCAAATAAGAACTAACAATTATATGCAGATTTAAATACAAAAGATAAAGAAATAAAACATGACACAGATAACACAAAGATTTAACGTGGTTCACCCAGAATGGGTTACGTCCACCATACACAGCCGTCCAATCTTTCTTATTATCTAGCAAAAATAGAACATCAACCTTACAATGCCTTAAGCATCCCAGCCACTTATAACATGTGTTTTTAGGGCAACAAACAAAGTCGGCCTTTTTAGGGTTTTATTACAATGTTGGTTTTCATCAACAAAAACATCCAAACAACATTTCCTCGAGGGCTGCCGCCCTTGAACACCCGCCGCGGACCCCGGCGAGGATACATGCTAAGTGTACAGTACTTTGTTGATCAGTCGCCACATATCAACATGGTGTCCACAACATCCTGCCCATAGACAACCACAAGGGATGACTTGACACAAGGGAGAGGATGAACACCCTTGGAGGAAGCCACAAGTCTCGCCGCATGAGAAAAGTTACACTTACCAGCAAGCGAGGCCATGGTTGGGGTATCATCCGAAGTATCCTTACCAAAGGAAGCCACCGCACCATGGACCAGAGGGAAACCCATGGGAGGATGATGTTGAGCGAGAGTTGTGGCTGCAGCAAGGGAGGAATCGAACTCACCATCCAGGTGAGTAGGGTCCACTGCTACCACAGCAGCTAAGGGAGCCAAACTAGGGTCTAGCTAGCTGGGAGCTAAATCACCCAAGTGAGCTCAGATGGGAAGAGGAAACCTAGACAAACAGGAAGAATTCAAACCAGAGGGAGCGGGAGAGCCATTGCATGACATTTTGTTAGTCTAGACTTAAAAGTGTTGAACACTCATGTATTTCTTGTTAAATGATATAGGCAACAACTTTATTTGAGTCGATTCCACTAATGTGAAATAATTATATTTTACAAAAGTCAAATTCCCAACATTTGGTTATGATTTGGCATTGTATGGAATTTTGTATTCTTTGGGTTTGTTACTCTTTGTTGATTATTAAGGAATTCACAATCATGACAAATACGAGAGAGTGTGCAAATGATGTGGATCATAATTCTAATGCAACATCATTGCTCTTCAAAATGATTCTTGTAAATGTGGATGATTATTCAATGAATGCTTGATTATATTATGATCAATACTCAAATGAATGTTTTTAAAAACTAAGATATGAAATCATTACAAAAATGCCTATTAAGTTAGATCTCAATGGTTATGAGGAAACTGCAACAGTTAGCCATTTGAATTTTCAAAAACAAAAATTATTTCAGGTTAGATATGCACCATAGGGATCAATCCCAAATGTAGAAAAAATGAATCAAAGTACTTGGAAAGATAGGTATCAAAATCAAGAATGTCTTTTTAGTGCATATCGAGGCTAATAAATCATGCAAATTTTTGGGAGAAAATTAAAATATAGTAGAGATAAGTTAACGTGTATCAAAATGTATGTAGGTGAGAAGAAATGATGATGGATGAAGATCAAGGAAGGATCCAAACATAAAAAGAAAAAAAATAAAGAAACATGACACACTCATATAATTCTATGAATGCATTCTCTCAAAATTGGCCCAAAACTAAATAGTAATTAATATGGATACATAAATTGCCCAAACTTTGAGGGTGCATGTGAATCCTAAACAAACACGTACCTCACAATAAATGAGAACTCAAAAGCATGCATGAAAAGTAAATAATTAGACACAACATGGGTGTGAAGGTCTAGTGAAGTTGTGGATCCAACTATATGTGTGTTCTTATATCCTTTGGCACCTATATGAAATGTAAGTGATGTGGGGAGACAATTTTTTCGTGAAGCATATCTAATTTCATGCTAAGGCATGCAATAATCCATAATAACATGGGAGAAGAAATGAGTCCCTCACTGTACTCAAGGTAGCTCTAAGAACATAATTAGACATTTAGACACAAGATAATATGGGCCATTGTTGATGAATCCATTCAGTACCATTTTCTAGGCCACATGGATACTGGGAAACTCATTCAATGAACTTGAAATGACAGAGGTACAATCCATGTATTCACTCATTCCAATAAGAACGTTAGGCCCTCTTCGTCCCTCAGCTTTGCTAGATAGAAACAATCCACAAACCAAGACTTTGGCTCACATCTTTGCAAAGCAGCAAACTATTTAGACTATTTGTATATCTATTGACAGTTTAGCTACTCATTGCAAAGAGCAGATCATAGAAATAGCCCTCGGGTTGAAGGCTAGTAGGTGTTCCTTTTTGTGGGTGATTCGTCCTGATCAGAACAATGAAGAAAAAAACAATGTACATGATTTTCTAAAGGGTTTCTTTGAGGATACTATTGATTAGGGGCTAGTTGAGTCATGGTGTCCATAGATGGCAATTCTTAATCATCCCTCTGTGGGTATGTTTGTCACACATTGTGGATAGTGTTGGAAGTTGAAGTCCAATGGACTCCTTCCCTGTTTGTCACCAAAACTCTTGGCTATTCACATTCTTCTTGCAAGCTCTTTAATAGCTAATTATAATTCATGTTCTAAAGTTGATTGCCAAAGCTAGTTGCAGCTATGTATATGTAAAACAGATTGGTGAATAGTAAATTGGTTCCCCTGCTTCAAGTGTGGATGTAGGCAATTGTCTAACCATGATAAATCTATGTCTCATTGTTTATTGTTGTGTGTGTTATTAATTTTGTTTATCTGTTGTTTTCAATTCAATTCTTCATCCTAACAATTGGTATCAGAGTGAGGTTAGATTGTTGTTTAGATTTTGGTGTTTGAATTTCCAGAATCATGGAAGAATCGAAGATAGAGAAGTTCTCCAGATAGAGCTTTGGATTATGGAAAGTGCAGATGGAGTCTCTGCTGATAAAGCAAGATCTTTCAATCGCGCTTGAAGGGATAGCAAAGAAACCAGCTGGGATGGCTGATGAAGATTTTGTAAATTTGGACAAGAAGGCGAGAACGACAATTTTCCTCTCACTATCCAATAATGTTCTCTTCAATGTCATGAGTGATGCAACAACAAAAGAAGTATGGGATAGACTCTCAACCATGTATGAAATGGCTTCGAATGCAAATAAAGTTTTTTATTATGAAGTGCTTGTACAAACTGAAAATGAAGGAAGGTTGTGCTATGGCAAACCACATCAATGAATTTAATACATTGATTAGTCAAGTGACTTCAGTGGGGATGACACAAGATGATGAAAGAAAGGTTGTTCTGTTATTATGTTCTTTACCAAGCAGCTGGGATGGTGTTGTAACAGTATTTAGCACATCTATATCTGGTAAAAATAAGTTGGTTTTTAATGATGTAGCAACTACTCTTCTCAGCGAGGATTTGAGAAGAAAGAATGATAAACCTTCATCCGGTGAAGCTTTAACGGTGGTCAACATCGATAATAGAGGTAGAATTCATAACAGAGGCAGAAATAATTACCATAGACATTCGAAATCAACAAAGAGATCGAAGTCTAGAAACAGAAATGGTGAATGTTGGTTTTGTGGCAAAGTGGGTCATGTGAAAAAGGATTGCAGAAATTTCAAAAGAGCACAAGAGAGAGTGCAGGACAGCGAAGAAAATATAGTTTATGATAAAGATGATAGTGTCTTAATCCTTTCAACAATCGACACTACTCCGGATTCATGGGTGCTTGATTCCGGTGCCTCTTATCATGCTACCTCATGTCTTGAAGCATTCATCAACTACCATGAAGGGCACTTTGGCAATGTTTTTTTAGGAGATAACAAAGCTTGTGAAATTACAGGCAAAGGGGATGTATTGCTGCCATTAGAAGGTGGTAAAACATGGCTGCTCAAAGATGTTCGTCATGTCCCAAAATTGAAGCAGAATTTGATATCCGTTGGACAGCTCTTTGGTCAAGGTCTTAATGTTAATTTTCTTCTGGATACATGGAAAATAACACATGGTACCATGCTGATTGCAAATGGTAATAAAGTGGGAAATCTTTACATTTTTAAGACTCATGGTGAAGTAGGAGCTGCAATGGTGATTAATGACAGCAAAGCAGATCTTTGGCATCAAAGACTTGGGCACATTAGTAAGAAAGGTCTCCATGTTATGCATACAAGAAATCAGCTACCGGGCCTCAAGCTTGTGGACTTAGCCTTTCGTGAACATTGCCTCTATGGCAAACAAAAGAGAGTCAATTTTTTGAAAGGTGGGTGTGACACAAAGACAACACCGTTGGAGCTTGTACACTCGGATGTTTTTGGACCAACCGAGGTAACCTCCATTGGAGGAGCTAACTATTTTGTAACATTTCTTGATGACTTCACAAGAAAAGTATGGATTTATATGCTTTCTAGGAAATCAGAACTGTTTTCAAAATTTAAAATTTTCAAGGCATTAGTTGAAGATCAGATTGGGCATAGGATTAAATGCTTACAAAGCAATAACGGTGGGGAATTTTGTTCACATGAATTTGATAATTTTTGTGTTGATAATGGGATTAGAAGAATCAAGGTTGTTCCTTTCACTCCTCAAGAAAATGGTGCAGCCGAGAGGATGAATAGAACAATCCTTGAGAAGGCACGATGTATGTTGTCTAATGCATATTTAGGCAAAGATTTTTGGGCAGAAGCGTGTAACACAGTAGTGTATTTAATTAATCAAAGTCCATCATCTAAATTGGATTTTGGTATTCTGGAAGAGGAATGGCAAGTGAAGAGGATTTCATATTCGCATCTTCATGTGTTTGGATGTGAAGCCTTCTCGCATATACCCAAAGAAAAGTGAATGAAATTGGATTCAAAGTCACTGAAATGTATCTTTGTGGGGTATGGAGAAGAGCAGTTTGGTTTCAGATTGTGGGATCCAGTTCACAAAAAGATTATTCACAGTAGGGATGTAGTTTTTCATGAAACCGCCTTTCCCGCACTACAAGATGCAAATAAATTAGAGACAGAATATGTCCTTATGTCTCTATTTCAAAATTCAACTACCAACGCTCTACCTCCGGTCTCTCATTCAGTGGGAGCTCCTATGACATCTACATCTATTGACTACAATTCTCAGCTAGAGAATGAAGAAGGGAGTGATGAAAATGTTTGGTCTTCTTGTAATTTTGAAATTGGAGGTCTACAGAATAGAGTCAATCCTCCCCAAACTCATACCCATGTCATAGAAAATTCAGAAGAACCATGGTGGTCTGCATTTCCACCGGTTACACCCACCGCCCATACACCCCACTCCAAGGAGGTCGATCACATCCACTGGGCTCTCAAAGTAGCCAGTGCTGCAGTCTTCCCACGCGCTCCCTATTGGCTCTCTTTCCACGGACTCCCCACCCCACGGGCCCTCCCTGCTCTGCTCCCTGCATGCTCATCTCTCTACAGGCCTTGTGTCTCCTCCACTCGCTTCCTCTCATGAGCAACCCGCCTACCCTCACGCCACAGCCTCTCCTTCGCAGACCCACTCCCGTGCAGTCCCCTCCTGGAGACCCAGACCTCTGCACTCTTCCCCATTCCATGTCGTGGATGAAAATTTTGTGGAGTCCCCCTCCTGTGGTCTTCCTGCATCTCACGTGGATAAAAACCCACAGGCCATTGATCGCCTTGTAGATAGGAAAGCAGACAGAGTCATTACCAGACTCAAAAATAGGGACATTACAGGGAATGTAAACAGAGACAATGGGAGTGATGTTGATTTATGTAAACAGGGATTACATAATGATTCTACTACTGAAACAAAGAGTCAATTGAGAAAATCAACCAGATAGAGGCAACCTCCTGCGAAGTTTTCCGATTATGACTTACTATTTTGTGAAGAGGTTGAACCTTCTTTGCTCATCTCTGATCAAACAGAGCCTGCAACATACAAAGAGGCTTGTAAAAATGCAAACCCGTGATAACTGGCATGCTGCAATGTACGAAGAAATGGACACACTAATGAGAAATCAGACATGGGATTTGGTGCCACTTCCGCCTGACAGAAAGGCATTGAGAAATAAATTGGTGTACAAACTAAAAGATGAAGCCGATGGTCACAAAATATTTCGATCAAGACTGGTTGTAAAGGGATATGCTCAGCAGCAAGACCTCAACTTCAAAGAAATTTTCTCGCCAATAGTTAAAATGACTACCATCCGAGCAGTATTGGGATTAGTTGCAGCGTGGGATCTTGAACTTGAACAGCTGGATGTGAAGATGACATTTCTCCATGGCGACCTTGATGAGGAATTATTTATGCATCAGTCGGAAGGGTTCATTAAAAAGGGGTAGGAACACCTTTATTACAGATTGAAATGCAGTTTGTATGGGCTTAAGCAAGCCCCCTGGCAGTGGTATCTTAAATTTGACAAATTCATGATTGATCACAAGTTTACTCATAGCGAGTCTGAACCTTGTATCTATTACAAGAAGCTTCCTAAAGGCGAATTTGTCATTCTTCTTCTTTATGTGGATGATATGCTCATACCCGGCACAAGCATGAGGATTGTGAGGACACTATTAATCAGGGGCTAGTTGAGTCATGGTGTCCACAGATGATAGTTCTTAATCATCCCTCTGTGGGTATGTTTGTCACACACTGTGGATAGAACTCTGCATTAGAGAGCCTTAGCTCAGGTTTACCTATCCTAACTGTAGACGTATAGAAATGTATGTAGGAAAAGCGGGTCGATAGAACTCAAAATATGAAAAATGGAGCTCTATGGAGCCTTGCCAACACACTCACAGGACTTCTTGGTGCAAGCTATGGAGTAATGAAGTATCACTCAGCTTCCCAAGGTTGGTCCCATGGTTCTCTATCTTACACGGTCCCTCAAACCAATGTTTTTTCTCTCAGATCACTGAGAAAAATGGTTTAGGGATGGCAAATGCAAGAACGAGAGATGCTTTTATTGATTTTAATATGAGATGCATCCTAGGCTATGCATGGTGCTACAAATGCAATAAACTAACTATAAGATGACAAGGTTAGTAAACAAACTATCCTAGCTTACTATATTAGTTAATGATTTAAGCTAATGATTAAAGCTGTAATTTAGCGCATGCAAAAATTTAGGTAGTGCATAAAGTTTGATTTTAGGGCTACGTCCGAAACAAAATAGTGTAGCGCATAAAAGGTCTAGGTTAGCACAGGGGGGAAAGTAGCACATGTTGAACATAGGATAGCCAGGCCATTAGCGGATAGAGATAGAGAACCATGGGACCAACCTTGGGAAGCTGAGTGATACTTCATTACTCCATAGCTTGCACCAAGAAGTCATGTGAGTGTGTCGGCAAGGCTCCATAGAGCTCCGTTTTTCACATTTTGAGTTCTATTGACCTGCTTTTCTCACATACATTTCTGGCACCCACTGTGGGGCATTACCCCATATATCTAATCGGTTTTAAAATATATCCACTTTTGCAAACTCGCGGAAAAAATGAATTAGTGCGTTGAGTTAACTGTTAAGCGCATCCGGTTAACAGCCTAGCGCATTCGGTTCACTATTCAGCACGTGGAGTCCATCATCTAGCGCATAAAGTCCATTTATCAGTGCATAGGATTACTAATTTTTCCTATAGGTCTCAGCGCGGGAGAAAAACAGAGCAGCGCTTTTGGCACACAGAGTAGCGCATCTCAAAAATAGTGTAGCGCGTTGAAGACTTCTTTTAGCGCATTATGGCTATTATGTAGCGCATACAATTTGTTCTGTAGTGCATCACAGACTGAAATAAAAAAAACAATTATTGTAACCAAAAGTTCAAAATTAGACTTGTAGAAGTCCACTGAGGTATCTAACTGGTTATTTTGCAGGTCTCTAACAATTTCATTGCAGATAGGAGCTTCATCTTCGGATTAAGATAATTAGATTTTTACTAACTTATCTAGGTTAGTTTAAAATTTGATTTTCTTTTCTTAAAATTAAACTCACCTTGTTTTTGGGATATAAAAAGAACCACTATCAAAAAATTTATTGCTTTCATAGGAGAAAACCTTCATTTTGGGCTCTAAAAATAACAAAACAAAAAAAAAATTTCTTTTTGCAAAAATAGAGCTATAAAAAGAACCTCACCATCCTTTGGTGTATAAAAGGATTCATATTCAATTTGGTGCAAAGAAAAGAACCTCATCTCAAAAGCTTTGTTACAATTAAAGAGGGAAGTTATTCCCCTTTTGTTTACCGATTTTTTTTTGTTGACCAAATCAAACCTTTTGCTTTGTTCACTTGGTTATTTCCTTAGATTAAATAATCATTGCTTTGAGGAACTAAAAGGAACACCATGCTTTTCTTGGAGCAACATCTCCCAGTAGAGGTTAGCAAATCACTGAATTGAAGGTTTAAAAAGAATTTTTGATTGCCTTGAATCGAAAGAGGAAGGTATATGCTCTCCCCTTAACTGGGTGATCAAAAAGCCAGACCTTTCTTAAAAAGCTTTCTTTCCTTCAAAAGCATTTGCATCCTTTAGTAGGCCTGCCTTCTCAAGGAGTTGAAATCAACTCTTAAAGTTGTTTATGGCTAGTGTGAAGGGAACGACCTAAGTGGGGAACGACTTTGACGCCAAGTATTTCAACCCACTATAATCAAAAGTGAAAAGTGATGAAAGTCCTTTTCAACAGTTGTGCGCAGCGATTAGCCTTCCCCCAGTATCCTCGAGATACGTAAAGCCTTTGTTCTAAAGGTTGGGAAGCCTCCTGAGGGAGTTTATCACTGACGGCTGAACATGAAGCTTGATTACAAACCATAGAAATAGAAGATTTGAACCGAGTCAGTAACCAGACATTTATAACATCATAGTGCAAGGGTGGGGAAGAATCTGCCCCCAAGATTACTCACCATATATCTCCCAAGATGACTACTCAACTGTGAAGGGATTCACTTTGAGTTAATTTCTGGCAAAAGGCAAAAAAACAGGCGCCCTCTAGGGGGTGACACGGTTGTCTGAGCTGATGGAGTATCAAGACTAGTGGGCTATGATGTTATTTATGACCTTTGAATAAAGAGTCTTTCTGAAGTGTATTATTCGTATCCAAACCTGTTAAAACATTGGGGATTTGAACACATCCTCATAGAACATACACTTTTTGTTAGATTAGGCAAAATGGTTGTACTTTTTGTGCTATACTTGCATTTATTACTTCAGAAAATCATCCATCTAAACTAAAAAACTCATGATCAAAACCAAAAATTGCAGAAAAATCAATTGAAAGAAAAATCAGGGCAGATTAGCGCGTGAGGACAACTCCTTAGTGCGTAGGGTATTTCAGTTAGCGCATCTATTCCAAACAGTAGTGTTTTATCCCAAAATCAAAACAGTGTTAAAACATTTAGCGCATCAAAAAAACAGTCTAGCGCGTGGAAGCATCAGCTTAGCACGTGGCAACCAAACATTAGCGCATCAAGTTTAAAAGTTAGCGCATCATAGACCTAGGTTAGTGCGTAACTTTTTAAAGGCAGAAAACAAATTTTTGAGCAGTCAACTCTTTAGCGCGTCTTTGGGGGCAGCCTAGCGCGTGTGGTCATTCTTTTAGCACGTGGAGTAATTTTGGTAGCGCATTTCATCCCTGTTTTAGTGCGTGATAAAAAACATCTAGACAGAGGGCAAAATAGTGAGGAATTTTAAAAATTTTGAAAACATTTTCAGAAGCCTCTTGTTATCAACAACATTTTTCATCAAAGCGGAGTAGCGAAAACAAACCGTTAAAAACTATTTCTTGAGCTAAATTTGTGTCAAAACAAACATTGTAAAAATCCAAAACTGATCGCACGATAAAACATATCTATCTTATCATAATTCGGAAATCTCATCATCAGTATCAATAGAATCCTTTACCATCTTACGGATTTCATTTCAAAAACGCTTGTTTAAAAATTTCAAGTTGTCAAATCAAGTCTCCATATCGAGAGGCTTTTATCCATATCATTTGATACGCTTTGTCGTGAAGGGGCATCTAAACCTTCATTTTGATAGAGTAAGACTTGAAATTTTCCAAACAAGATCAACTGAATCCAAACAAATCAAAGGAAACCATTGATCACTCATGCATGACTAGTTCCCATATTCTAAGAAGAAAGAGCCTTTATCATAACATCATGTTGAAGAAACAACAACCTAGTTTTTCCAAATTCATCAAGAGAAATAAGTTTTTATACATAAATCGTCAACTCGTCAAATCTCATCGGGTATTCCTTCATCACGTCAAACGTTATATCCAAAACAAATCCAACGAATTTGACAAAGAGCCTTTGAAAACAAGAGCATATTGTCAATAGTCCACTTTTAATCAAATCATAAACCGCAGAAGAAAGATCAATCCGGCATTCTTGCCTGATGAGTGTATCACTTATAACACATCTCGACTAGAACCACCCACCCCCGAGCAACATATCAACGAGGATTTTGTCCCCTTCGTCACTGAAAGTTTCTACTAAAATGCCTGTTACTCGCTCTCAAAGAAACCAACAAAGCGAGACACACGCAGAGTCTAGTATGAATCGAAGGTTGTCAAATCCTTTTGAAGGTCTACACCTAGAAGAGACTGAAATTTCTAAAGCACTTCTTCAGGAATGTCAGGAAAACCCTTCATTCCAAAAACTTGTAGAAAGGCTTATGGAAAATGACAAAGAAAAATATTTGCTCATGCTCACAAGTAAAGGAGTAAAACTCCCTGAAAACCTTGACGCAGATATGTTTAGGACACACCCTCAGCATTACGAATATCAAGAACGACAGTGAGAAAGGGAAATCCGCGACCCTGAACAAAATATCTTGGATCAGAACATACCAGAACAACATACACCAATGCAAAACATCTCGGATCAAAACATACCGGAGCGACATACACCAAGATAGTACCTTCCCGAGCAAAATATACCGTTCCAAACACCATTTCAACCTAGGATCAATACAAGGGAAGAACTTTTCCCTCAACAAGACAATGTACCTTTGGCTGCCCTTGCTCAACAAATGCAAATGTTACAAAGGCAAATATAAGACATACAACAAGGGACAACAGTACGGTACTCTTTAAACGAAATCTGTCCTTATCCTTTCGACAGGAGATTGCACATGATCCCTTTTCCTCCAAACTCAGATGTGCCTAAATTTGACAAGTATGATGGAAAAAGTGATCCCCATGATCATGTCAAAGAATTCTGTACCATGAGTCTTGAGTTTGCTCATGATGACACCTATCTGATGAGGTTATTCCCAAGAAGCCTGGGAGGGCAAACAATGGAATGGTTATCCAAAATTACACCACCTGTCAGATCATTTGATGAATTGGTTAACAAATTCATAACACAATACTCCTATAACATTCAACACGCCATAAACAAGCTGGACGTCTGCAACACCAAACAAAAGAAAAATGAAACATTCATGATATTCCTTAAACGTTGGCAACGTATGGTATCATGATATCCTCGAGATATTCCTGAAAAGGAGAAAATGGAAATCTTCATTCACAATTTGAATGGTGAAATGAGTTACAGGCTAAAACTCCAATGCATACCATCTTTCGCTAAATTGATTGAAAATGGCATTCAAGTAGAAGAAGCGTGTGTCAAAAAGGGAACACTCAAATTCTTCAAGGAAGGAACAAACTCATCAAACTACAATAACCAGAACAACAGCAGCTTAAACAAATCTCGATTTTGGACTCAAAACAAAAATGAAGGCAACAATGAATCACATGATCTCAAATCTAAGCAACCAGTGCTTGCATTATCCGAGAATCCTCAAAATATGAAAAATCCTAAAAATGCTAATCCAAATGCTAACACATATGCACCAAACACCGATCAAGGACAACTCAACACAAACAACACCAATGATACTCAAAGAAAAAACATGAATCCAGGACCTAACAACAATTCACGCAATAGCATGAACAATTTCCAAAAGCGTATCTTCACACCACTGGGGCAATCACTAGAATCAGCATTCAGAGAACTTCTGGCAAACAAAATTCTCTCCTTGCCTGCGATCAGCAACTATGAACCCCAAATCAAACCACCATGGTGGAATGATTCACACTATTGTGATTTCCATCGTAACAAGGGTCATCAGACAAACGATTGCATGGGATTGAAACACATTGTGCAAGACATGATTGATCGAGGTGACTTAACGGTAGATGGTCTCAAAACAAATGGTGATCATGGAGCCTTTAAAAATCCTCTTCCAAATTACAACAAAGATGGAGCTTCAACCTCGGATGATACACGCGAAGCTCGTATCAACCATATCTACAACAACACCATAAATCACATATCAGTTGAAGATCATCAAGTAAATGTCATCACCATCCGAGATCAGCGTGATCATGAATCTGTTAATGTGACAAACCAAACTCAGAAATATGTCTTAAAAGGACATACTATGCCTACAACTACTACACCAAAAATTGAATATGACTTGGTTAGCCAACTACACAAAACTCCATCTCAGATATCTATACTAGAAATGCTGAAACTATCACCGAAGCACAAAGACATATTGGAACAAGCGCTATTGGAAACCAATGTACCTCAAAATCTGGATATGGACAGATTTCAAGCCATGGTCGCCCATATGACCGAACCTCATAACCTCACCTTCTCAGAGCATGACAATGCTTCCTTGAGTCATCTACATAATACTCCTCTCCATATCGAAGTCATTGTTTGCAAACACCGAGTAAAAAGAGTCTTAATAGATGGAGGAGCCGGACTTAATATATGTACTTTAAAGCTTATCCGTGCATTAGGCTTCTTAGAAGAGTCTATTGATCTCTGCAAGAAGATTACCATAAAGGCATATGATGATGAGGAAAGGTCCTCTAAAGGAACCGTGATGTTACCTATTCAAGTGGGACCAGTGCAAAAGGATACTATGTGTTAGGTCTTAGACATAGATCTCACCTACAATATTTTGTTAGGGTGACCCTGGATACATGAAATGCAAGCAGTACCCTCTACGTATCACCAGTGTGTCAAATTTCCTTATGACGGACAAGAAATCTCCATATCTGCTTATCACAATCCATTTCAACATTGCAATGCAATGGGGATAGCCCAAGACAGTTTGGTTCCTCATAATAGAGAAAAGCAGTGATCTTCAACATTAGATCTACAAACAGCAAAGCCCAACTCATTATCTAGAGATTTCAAGTAGAAAATGCAAATCAAAGACCAAGGTATGGGAGAATACTCTTTGGAGCCCCTATGTTTGGCCAAATTACCAACATCACCCAGATCTCATGGATTCCCTACTACATCAACGCATCTGGTAACTCAGCCTATCACCAAATTCAATGGTACCTTCATCCAATTGGGAACTCTAGCACATGAATCAGAAGATAAGGATATTCTTAGCTGGTTATACAAAGATGAGGAAGAAGATAACAGAGCAGCTGCTCTAGACATTGTTCTACCTACACACCTATATGGAAAAGGATACTTAATCATGCAACAAATGGGATATGATGGTAAAGGACCTATTGGGAAATGCAAAGAAGGAGTCACTGAACCCATAGATCTTCCTTCACAGCCCAGTAGAGACAAAATAGGATTGGGTTGTAAGCTCACTTTCCTATTAAGAAAGCCGCCTCGCATAACTGTGAAACCTCAATGGAAAGTAAAGAAGAAGTACAAAGAAGAATCCTGGCAGGAAGCACTCTTTGAGTTAGCAGAAACAATCTGCAAGGCATGGGAACGTCAAGAATAGAAGCTACATTAGGAAAAGCTTCTAAACCACAAGAAGGCCATATCTGCAGTAGTAGCTCATGTTCAAAATCCACTATGTCAAGAACAAATAAGATCATCTCAGGATACCATTATTTCTCCCAGAGGAGGCACAGTCTATGAACAAATACAGAAAGTAGAAGCAGGATCTGATACCGAGTCAACAAAAACTATCAAAATGTTATCCATGATCAAAGATTTGTTTTCACCATACAACATACCAGTTTACAACACTGATAGAATCTGGGATGATGCCTCTGAGACTGATTCCAATGAATATGAATGGGGTAGCTACTCAAATGCTACTATAGATATCCCTAATGATACTAACACCATACCCCTTTGTCAAGAAAAGCATAACGCAGAAGATAGACCTCTTGAATTTGGACCACAGAACATCTATGACGCCAAGGAAAGTGAACAGAAACATTATGAACAAGTCTATACGGAAGATAATACCATTGAAGACCTCAACGAAATCCTGGACTTCTTTAAAACCAAGAATAATCATGATGAAAACTCTGTCTTGACACTTATAGTAGCAGACCTTAATCCACCAAATGATTTCTTACCGCTTGTCTTTCCTGACCTCATCGACTGGGATGAACTTGAAATCCATGATATACCAATTTTCCCAGATGATGAATCTATTATCCACTACCTATGTACCGTAAATCCGAAAATAGGCTCTACCAGCGAACAAAGTAATGATGTCTGCCAATCAAGGAGTGCCAAGTCTCTCAGTCGCAAAAATGAACCAAGTAAAAGATCTAATGTTGAAAACCAGTCAATGGCAGCTCTAGATCACAAAAAAATAAAAATAAAGGACGCATCTGAGGGTGAAAACCTTTTTAAGGCACCTAACAATGGGAGACTTGACACTCTTCCTGAGCACTTTCATGAGCAATCACCCATATTGATTGAGCCCACTCAATCAATCAACATTGGTACCACAGAAGCAGTCAAAAACATACACCTTGCAGAATCTCTGACAAAGGAGGAAAGATCAGCATTCATCATTTTCTTTAAAGAACAACAAATTAACTTTTCTTGGTCATATGCCGATATGCCCAGAGTAGATCCACACTTAATCATGCATCACTTGTCCATCTCTTCAGGAGTTAAACCAGTCAAGCAAAAGCTACGAAAGATGAATCCATAGGTGGCAATCATGGTCAAAACTAAACTAAAGAAACTATTAGATGTTGAATTCATCTGACCCATTGACTATGCATAATGGATTTCCAACATCGTTCCAGTATCAAAACTAGATGGTAGTATCAGAATATGCACTGACTTCAAAGATGTCAACAAAGCTTGTCCGAAAGACAACTTTCCTCTACCCAGTATTGACATAATTATAGACCTCACAGCAGGACATGCAATGCTTTCACTAATGGATGGTTTCTTAGGGTAAAATCAAATCAAATCAAAATAGCCCCAGAAGATCAAGATAAAACAATGTTCACCTGTCCTTGGGGAACGTACTGTTGGAATGTTATGCCTTTTGGCTTAAAGAATGCAGGGGCCACTTATCAAAGAGCAATGACAACAATCTTTCATGACATGATGCACACATTTATGGAAGATTATGTGGATGATTTACTAGCTAAATCCTTCACTAGAGAAGAACATCTCAGCATCCTAACAAAGATCTTTGATCGATTGGAGAAATTCCAAGTCAGGCTCAACCCTGGGTGAACTCACAAAGCTGGTTCCCACTTTTGCCAACGAAGGAATTTGGCGAAAGTGGGAAGTTTATTTTTTGAGGGGTTCGAGCGAAGTGGGGGTGTTCGAACGGAATACCCTTTGGGGTTCGAGCGAATCCCCCACTTCGTTCGAACCCCCTCTTTCGAGCGAAGCACCTTTAATGCTTGTTTCAATTATAGCACGGGGGTTCAATCGAACCCCCCTAAAAATGGGGGGTTCGCTCGAACCCCCCTTCGTTCGAACCCCTTTTTTGACACTTTTTTTTTGCAAATTTTTGGCCTTGAAACCTCTGGTTGAAGGCTCAAATGGAATAATCTTGACAAACCAAAATGAAGTATTGTAGTCCTCAAAGAAAGCTTTCCAATGAGTATAATTTTATTACATATTGAGTTTATTATGAACTTGATTTTTTAATTTTACCAAACATAGGTTTTTCATCGAACATGAACTTCTCTGTTCAACGCATTGGGAAAATGAGGAAACTAATTCAAAAAAAATCTAAAAAATATCTAAGCCCCAGGTATTGATTTCTTCTTTCTAACAAAAAAAAAAAAAAGAATTTCGATATATATAGAACAAGTTATGTGTTCAAACTTAAACCTATGTCTGAATTATGACTAGTCGGACTTCAAAACTTAATAAAATGAAAAATATTGAACATATCACTATCAAACCAACTGCAAGCCCTAGATATTGATGTTACAAACCAAAATTCGAAATAATTGAGTTTTTATCATTTATAGAAAAAAAGTTATGCATTTCGGGAGGCACATCACTCTTAAAAAATGTAGTTTGTTGTAAAAAACTACTTTTCGAGGGAGATGGAAAAATAAAAATAAAATCCTTCAAAAAAATTTGAAAAAAATATATATATAATCTACAGACAAAATGCTACGGATCACTAATTTACATCATCTTCAAATTCTTAATAGTTTAAAAGTTATAGTTGCCGGAAGTTGAAGATTATTTTAAAATTGTTCATCTCAGTGTCAAAAGTGGCAAAAAAGAGGGAACCATTATTGTGAGTTCACCCCCCTAAGAAGTGTGTCTTCGGGGTCACATCAGGCAAGTTACTAGGCTACATAGTCTCAGCTAAAGGTATTGAAGTAGATCTAGCAAAAGTACAAGCCATTATGGAAATGCCACCACCAAAGAATATCAGTCAACTCAGATCTCTACAAGGATGACTTCAATCAATCGGGCGATTCATCGCTTAGCTAGCAGATAAAAGTCTACCATTTAACCATTTACTACACAAAAATGTACCATTCAGATGGGAGACCAAGTGTGCAGAATCTTTGTACCAAATCAAACAGTACCTGATGAATCCACCAGTTCTAGTACCACCAGTCGTAGGAAAGCCACTTATCCTATATATCTCAACAACAGATATATCGCTAGGGGCACTATTGGCACAAGAAGATCAGCAAGGAAAAGAATGAGCCATATACTATATTAGTAGGACATTGAATGGATATAAACTCAACTATACATTCATTGAAAAGGCTTGCCTAACAGTGGTCTTCGCATCTCAGAAGTTCCGACATTATATGCTAGCACACACAATTAAGCTAGTGGCAAAAATTGATCCCCTCAAATATCTACTCAGCAAGGCAGCTCTTATAGGCAGATTGGCTAAATGGGTCATGATTCTCAGTGAATTTGACATCCAATACATAGAAAGATGAGCCATCAAAGGACATGCAATTGTAGATCAGCTAACTGAAGCACCACTACTAGGAAAACAAACTATGGAGATTGAATTTCTGGACAGGGACATTCTTGCTATTTCTACCAAACAATAGACCCTATACTTTGACGGATCCTACACACAACATGGTTTAGGTGTTGGCATTCTATTCATCACTCCTGAAGGACACACTATACCAAGATCATACAAGCTTATGTTCCCGTGCACAAATAATGTGGTTGAATATGAGGCATTGGTTATAGGCATCAAAATGGCTGTAGAATGGAAAATCACAGAGTTAAAGGTCTACGGAGACTCACAACTAGTCGTCAATCAAATCAACAATGACTATTAGACAAAGGATGACAAGCTACTACCCTACAAATGAATGGTGGATGACTTCAAATAGTATTTTATGCACATCACCTTCGATCAAATACCAAGGTTGAACAACAAAGCAGCTGATGCAATGGCTACTATCGCTTCATTACTACAAATTCCAGAACAACAGAGTCATTACGAGTTCCTGGTAGAGCAACTGTTCTCCCCAGCTTATGACCACTCTGAATCCCATGTTATCTATGCCTTGACTAGTTCAGATTCTCTATTATATGGACCGATCTATGACTACCTTAAGAACAATATCTTACCCATTGACCAATCCCGTAACTAGAAACATAACTTTATCCGGCAAGCTGCTCGTTATACCCTTACCGCTGATACTTTGTACCGTCGAGGTTTAGATGGTACTCTTCTTCGTTGCCTTGATCGTAATGATTCTAATTCCGCTTTACATGAGCTTCACAAAGGTATTTGTGGAACACATTCAAGTGGAACTACTCTTGCTAAAAAGCTTCTAAGGATGGGATACTACTAGCCTACAATGGAGAAAGATTCATATCACTTCACCAAGAAATGTCCTAAATGCCAGATCCATGGAAATCTGATACATGCACCAACATAGGAACTACAGCCATTTACAACATCCTGGCCCTTTTGTCAGTGGGGACTAGACTTAGTTGGAAAAATTCATCCTTGATCTTTAAATGGACACAAGTTCATTATAACTGCAACAGAATATTTTACCAAGTGGATAGAAGCAGTTCCCATGACCACAGTAACTGGGAAACAAATTGCCTCTTTTATCCTAAATTATCTAATCTGCAGATATGGTATTCCAAGTTCAATCATCACAGATAATGGACGGCCTTTCAAAAACCAAGATGTACAAGAACTATGTGAAAAATTCAAAATCCAACATCGGTTCTCTACACCATACTACCCATAGGGAAATGGTCAAGCAGAAGCATCTAACAAGACAATACTAAAGATCCTAAAGAAAACAGTGAATGATGCAGGCAAAGATTGGCACATCCAACTCAATCCAACACTTTGGGCATACAAAACCAGCATCCGTACACCTACAAGAGCAACACCATACTCATTGGTATATAGATCAGAAGCTATTTTACCCCTGGAGGTAGAAATCCCATCTCTCAGAGTCTCTTTGAAAGGTTTAATCCCAGATGAAGAGTATCGAGTTAACCAACTACAAGAACTTGAACTATTAGATGAAAGACGTCAGCATGCTTACACTCATCTCAAGGCATATCAGCAATGCATGTGCAGGAGCTACAATCACAAGGTCATCCCCTGCAACTTCAAAGTTGGTGACCTAGTCCTCAAATAAAATCCAAGAAATCAACAAGATCAAGAAAAGAAAGGGAAGTTTGAACCTAACTAGTTGGGTCCCTATGTCATCATATCAGTTTATGGATCAGGTGCCTATCAGCTAACAACTTTAGAAGGAGATGTGCTCAATGAACCAACTAATAGTATCCATCTGAAGAAGTACTACACTTAAGTAGCCTAATGCACGGAAAAAGTCAAAACAAGCAAAAAAAAAAAAAAAATCCAAAAAAAGCAAATAACAAGGTACAATAAAAGAAACTAGTGAAAACCTGGTAACAGGCGCTATTGTGAAAGAACGACTCCTCTATCTATCTCCATACCATTTTATCCATATCCTTAAAACACTATTGGCCATCACTCGACACTTAGCACATATCTATTCAGGACATACTTAGCGTAGTCACTATCCTGGTCTATCCATATATATCCTCTTACCACATTCCACCATGGCTTAGAAATCACTGTACATATTCACATCAAGAGTCACACTCAGCTAGGGGCAATAAATCGTCAAAAACTTGCAAACATTCAAGACATCAAAACTATTTACAAAACTCAGAAGCATGGCATCCAACAACCAAAACTACGCTTCATCACAAAATAAAAACAAAAAAAATCACAGAAATACCAAGGATGGATGATTTTCTAAAGTACTGAATGTTGCATTATCACATAAAACTCTTGACTATTTTTGCATTTTGAACTTTTTAAATTATTGGATTCTCTCCCTTTTCTCACTAAATAGAGATCATGGGGAACCTCCAATATTTTCTTAGTCTTCTCTCTAGGAGGCGATCACTTGTAATGTGTGAATACTTGCCTCGAGATGTGATACATCGAATATCACTGAAGGCATGATTCCACTTCACGCATACAAATGATTCAATCTTGTTTGTTTATACGCAATCCGCACTCAGGTCATCCTGGTTCAATTATACCTTGATGCTTGTGCTATCTTGCAAAATCAAATATCATGTAAATTTTTCTCAGGTCATTATGGTTCAATTATACCATTGTGCTTGTATAAATTTTCAACATATCCTAAACAAATCAATGCTCAATGATGATACCTACAAAGAAAGCAAACAACATATGGTTGTATCAGGATGGCAAATGCAGAATGAGGATGCTCCAAAAACATAGTTGCATATCATTTTACAATTAGTTGCATATCATTTTAGCATAGTTGCATATCATTTCACAATTAATTGCATATCATTATCATACATCTCATTTTCAAGATATATCTCACAGCATAAAATCATACATCTCATTTTCAAGATACATCTCACAAATATATCAAAGCATACATCCTGCATCATACATTATATCATATATTTAAGTAGTGCATCATCATAAAGTAAAGAAACAAACACATAAGCACATACATCCATATAACACACCACATGATCAAAGATAATGATGTCGTGTATATATATCTCAAAAATGATCAAAATGTACAAAATCTATCATCTCTGTGTCCAGTACAAAGAATACAATGATCAAAAATACAACAGAGATCACGTCTCTCAAGTATGACTATCTCCTAACAGAGATGGTCTAGCTCCAGATGTCCCCACCCCTGGATCTCCAGGAGGATCATGTCTTGATGGCCCTATCACCCCTCGGCTCTCTGACCGCGACCCAGTATCTCGAGATCGACTGGATCTCGACTATGTAAAGCTCTGTACTCGGCGATCCCTAGGTATCGCAGCCTCATAGTGCCGATGGTAGTACTCTACCTCCTGAGCTCTCAAAGATAGCTCTCTCAGGGTGTCTCTCATCGGACCACCCGTCATTGCTCTCTGCACGCTCGCTGCAAGCTCCTCCACTCGACCCTGTAGCTCTATCTCTGTGTCTCGCTCAGTGGTTAACTACGCAATCTGCCACTGATATGTCAATACCTGTGCCTACAGCTGCTGTACAGTCACCTGCAGGATCCAAATCTGTGCATCCTCAACATGAGTGGGGATCTGAACCCGTAGCGGTACCTATGCCAGGGCATCTCCTCTAACTCCGCCTGTCCTCGGTGTAGGAGGTGATAGCACATCTTTCCTCATCCTCTGAGCTGGCCGTATCACCTCCTCAGTCCCCCCCAATGTAGCTAGAACCTCCCCCACCCTCCCCTCTCCACCGGCTCCAATGGCCAATCTGCCTCTCCCCCTATCCATCACTGCTCGTCTGACTACTCTCTCTAACCCTCTATCTCCTCTCCTCCCTCTATCTCCCCTCCTCCCCTAATCTCCTCTCCCTCATCGTCCTCCTCCACCATCTCCATCATCCTCATCATCTCCACCTCCCTCATCATCATCATCATCATCATCAAATGACGGCCGCATCTCCTCTGGATCTGAAATCCTCGCCACTACCCAACGGCAAACAATCTCGCAAACTCATCTGTCATGCCCGCATCCAAAATCTCCGAGGCATAATCCCATATCTGGCCCACCAAACCAACAAACTCCTCCACAGCCACTGCACTATCAATCGTCGGGCCCCAATCTGGTATGTCCTACCTCCGGCGTGCATACAAGCAGGCCCCCTGAGGTATATCCTGCTGTCGACCAAACTATCGCAAAACTCTGGTCACCACGAACCTCTCAATAACAAATGGGGTCCTCCTAATTAGGTATCTCGTCATAAACACATAGGGCATCTCCAGCCCGTCCTATGCCTATACCTCACACCCTATATACGGTCGCCATGTGACCGTATCAATGTCATCCAAAACTCTCCTCCAATGCTCTAGTTTGCCACTGGGCAAACTAGACCCCTGTACCCATAGGCATAGGCATGTTCAACGGGCCTATCTCTGTCTGCTAATGGCCTGGCGGCCAGAATGTGCTCCTAGCACCATACCTATAAGAGCGTCACGCCAGCTGACAAACTGTCGTAACCTAGGTATACCACCTCGTGCAAGTCCCTATACAGATGGGCTAGCATAGTCGATCCCCATGCGAACCTGCGGCCTTGTGTAACCATGTCTTCTAACACTAGCCCCCATCCAACAGAGAATCCCTTTGACTTGCAATTAGGACAAAGGAATCCACCTATAAACCCTGCCAGTACTGAAGGAAGTGGTGCATAATCCAAGTCCAGGAACTCTTGCCAAGGGATCTCATATCCGTATACTATCTCATCCTGGAATATACGACGAAGTGCCTCTGTGCCACCCTCTTCTGACTGCTCATAAGGTAGTAGTGCACCTACTACTGGTATGCACAGAATCTTGTAGCAGTCCTCTAGTGTGACTATCATCTCACCCATGGCAAAGTGGAAGGTGTTCATGTCACTGTGCCACCTCTCTGCGAGCGCTATAAGTAACCCCTGGTTCACAGTGAACCAAGGCATATCCAACAGGGACGTCAACCCGCATCTCTCAATAATATCCAGGTCGGCCTGTGTCAACTGTGGTATCAGCGTCCAAGGCCTAGGAAATCACTCACGCAACTGCACCACCCCCAATCACTCCTATCAACCAACAAAACAAGTCTAATATCAGTTTCCAAATCAAAACAAAGATATCAAAATCAAAATCACATCAACAACATGAAACAATTTGCTCATCTACATCAAGTTCAACATCCTATCATTTCATATCAAAACTTGTAACACAACTCAAGTTATCAAAAACCATATCAAAACTTGTAAAACAACTCAAGTCTCCAAATCACATAAACTTGTAAAATAACTCAAGTTTCCCACCCATATCAGCTTGTAAAACAACTCAAGTTTTCAATCCATATCAGCTTGTAACACAAATCAGGCTTCACACATTGAACTTGCAATAAAGTGCAAAAACAAATTATGCTTTGATCAAAACAACACATTAATATCTATGCATAACTTGAAATATTGCAAATCAAAACAAGTTATATCAACACTCATATTGGACAAATCAATAAAAACCATGACAACACAACACAACATTTTCACAAATCACCCCATCCCACAAAATTTTTCCTGATGCACTAAAACAAATTCTCCCCACGCCAAAATACACCCATACGCTAAGCTATTTTTCCCATGTGCTACTCTATTTACCCTATGTGCTAGAATGCTTCCATGCGCTATCCTTTTTCCCCAATGCGCCATCCAACCTACCCTATGCGCTAACCTATACCTTGCTGACACTACCTATTTGACCCTATGCGCTAGGTCTACCCTACACGCTAAAACCCCTTACCCATACGAACCCCTGTGACCCCTATGCGCTAGGTCTTGCCCACGTGCTACCCTATTGACTTGACGCGCTATCATATGATAAACATGCGCTACTTTCCCGCCATGCGCTAACCTAGAGCTTCTATGCGCTACACTATTTGTTTCGGACGGAGCCCTAAAATCAAACTTTATGTGCTACCTAAATTTTCATATGTGCTAAATTATGGCTTTGACGTGCTAAACCGATAAAACCGAATTTTAAAAATCAAAAACTGACCAAAAACGACAAAATAAAAAATAAAAAAAGGGTCAAAAGTGTTGACTTACTGGTGGTCCATATGCGGCAGGTCTCCAGTACCTCTGAACATGCTCAAAATGATGCCTAGAATACAGAATAGGCATTTTGACATCTCTCCAAATTCTCTTTCTCCAAAGTCAACAATGCACAAATGAATCAAATCAAAGCACTTTTCCCCTTTTATAGGAGGAAAATGAAATTAGGATTAGGGAACTGGCCATGTAATTTGCTCGCGGTCTCCCTTATACCCTAAAAACATGTAACTTATCAGGAGATGAATCAATATAAACATTTCCCATAGACAAAATTATACACACCAAACACAAATCAACAAATCAAATAAAAATTTTCAAAATATTGATTCATCTCCTGAGGGGGCATCACCATCAAATATCAAATCTGGGGCATCACGCATCAAATCAAATCTGGGGCACGACTTGCAAATCATAAGAGCAACACAAAAATTTCATTTGATCATAAATCATGATAACACATCATTTTCTTTGAAATAACATGTGCACACACGTCACTTCAAAGAGGGGCAAAATGTAGACGTATAAAAATGACCATATTCCTAAATGAATATTTTATGTTAATTTCTCTATTTAATTAAATTCAATTTAATTAAATTTCCCACATTCTTCTGTTTAAATTAAGTAGATTACTCAATTTATTTAAATTAAATTCACTAGACTTCTTTCCACCATTTAAATGAATAAATCATTTTATTCAATTAAATCCCTTCTATCCACTTTTAATTAAATTCAAATTTAATTAAAAAGTTTATCCTAAATTGAATAAATCTAATTTATTTGATTGCAACCAAATTGAATTAAATTAACTTTATTTCAATTAAATCCTATTATCCCTCCATCCACTTGCATTCTCCTACATCTCCCACTTGCATTCTAAAACCTATTCCTAATTTCTTCTAGACCCTTCTAATCACTTCTAAATTAACCTAACCCATCTTCTAAACTTTGTCACATCCCTAAACAAAGGGAAGTCACTTCTCAAACCCTTAAAGTCTTTGATAACCAATAAAGGCTTCAAGTCTTCAACCACTTAATTTTCCAAAGTCTCCCAAACCATTAATGGTTAACTCAACCCCTTTGCATGATTAAAGAATTTATTTTAACTCAACCTCCATGTAACCCAAGGGTCTCATCAAGCATTCATTGCTTTGACTATGGTTATCCCTTAATCATTTGCACAAGAGTTTATCCTTGGATTAACTCTTAATCCAATGGGTAATCTTAACTTAAGCTTGACCCTTGCCCTCTAGATAACCATAAGGTCTTCTCAGGCATTTAATGCCTCCAACCCCTTCTCTCAACCCAACCCTATGTTGACATTTGTCACCATTTCATTGGTGCAAATTGCAAACATGGATTCCCAACTTTCAAACTAAACCTTTGATCAACTCTTTCAATCCTGACCATCCATTGCCCTGTTTTTGCTATAAATAGAGCTCTCATTCCTCCATTTTCAGGATCCAAGTTTGTAGTATCATACTTATGCTCAAATACATTCAAGCTTTCATTTCATATATGCTCATCATTTAGCCTCTCTTTAAAATAGAAAGTAATCTAATATACATTTTAGAGTATTTCTATTATCATTAGCTTAAATCATTAACTAATATAGTAGGCTAGGATAGTTTGTTTACTAACCTTATCATCTTATAGTTAGTTTATTGCATTTGTAGCACCATGCATAGCCTAGGATGCATCTCATATTAAAATCAACAAAAGCATCCCTCGTTCTTGCATTTGCCATCCCTAAACCATTTTGCTCAATGATCTGAGAGCAAGAACATTGGTTTCAGGGACCGTGTAAGATAGAGAACCATGGGACCAACCTTGGGAAGCTAAGTGATACTTCATTACTCCATAGCTTGCACCAAGAAGTCCTATGAGTGTGTCGGCAAGGCTCCATAGAGCTCCGTTTTTCGCATTTTTAGTTCTATCGACCCGCTTTTCCCACATACACTAACTATTTTATATATATTGAAGTGGTGTGGAAGGCTGGAATATGATTGAATAAAATAGGAGATGGGTTAGTTGGGAGGGAAATCTATGATGAAGAGTTGGAATTGAAGAAGAAATCTTCTGATAAGAGTATTGATGGTTTTATTTGGGAAGTCATTGCTAGAACAATTGGCTTGACATGAACTAAAATTTCTCATAACATAGATTTCCAAACTATGGGAATAACTAGGAGAACTTGGTATATAAAATTGGTATATAAAAACTTGGCATTAACTAGTAGATCTACAATGATTGAGATAATTAAGTATTTTATATTCAATTGTTACACAAAGCATGGTCATATATCATTATTTTTCTTTCATGAAGACTTCTAGATCATGAGAACAATCTCTATGCATATTTTGAGAAAATTATTTTTAAAATTTGAAAAACAAACTAGCCCTTGAGTTGAGGAAGGGTTTCTATAAATCCAATGCAAATAGTGAAATGCAGATTTGAGGCGAGAACTAGCAAACATGACACACATGGATTAGCTATCCAAATTAAACTAAAAAATATAAAAACAATTCCAAATCATCCCCAAACCTATCATTTTTTTCAGGAATTGTAAGACATGAAGGAAAAATACAAGAACTGCAAACAAGATCCCAAAACAAAAGTAAGAAGTATACATTTGAGGAGTTATGCCCCAACCCTTTTGATCAGTCTATATGACAAACCCATTTTCCTCTCCACTTTAAAATCCTAAAATTTGACAAGTATAAAATGAAGATAGGTTCTAGAGAACATGGTAAAGAATTCGTTATAGCATGTTAGGGAGTTGCTTTTAATGATAAATACATACTTAGGATATTCCCATGAAGCTTCTGAGGACAAGGATCAGAGTGGTTCAAAACTTATCTTCATTCCTAAGAAACAATTAATTAATATCTTTGTCACTAACTTAAACAAATATATGGCCCTTCACTTGCAAGTGCAATGTATAATCGCTTTTGATTAAATTATAAAAAATGAGTTTAAATAAAGAAACCTCTTCTGATATAAAAGTTATAAAAATCTTATACACTCGAGTGAAAATTCTCTGTAAATGGGTGACGGGAGGCAGCTTGGTGCTTGGGCAGATGTGGCGTGGGAGGATCCGCCACATGTGCCTCAATGGGTATTTTCTAAAGGGAGATGGGAAGATAGGGCTCCGCAGGCAGGCAGTCATCGTAGGAGTTTTTGTCTGATTTCGAGATACTTTCAGGGGTTTTTTAAGAGCTATCCGAAATCACGTCGTCTCTAGGGAAGCTTTAATCTATGAGCTTAGGGTGGAAATGATCTGGGAAAGAATAATCTTTGGAAACAGAAGGGTATTTCCAGTTATGATAAGCGGTCATTTGCTCAAGTGGTGGCCGCGGGAACCATGGACACTTCTAGGGCATCCATGTCTTTCAAACCAGTAGGCGCTTTCGATATCACTGGCAAGGATGCGGTAAATTTGGATAATAAAGTCCACTCTGTTTCAAGTCTGATAAAAGGTAAAAAGGTTGTTGAAGCCTCGGCGAAAGAGGTATGGTTCTAGCTTCCGTGTTTTGATTATAGAGGTTCTTTTGTGGCAGAAAGGGCTTCGAGGTTACACTTTGTTGCACTCTTGGGGGAATTCTGGGGTCCTCAAACCAATTTGTCTAAGTTGCATTATAAATTGAGAAAACATTGGTCTGCATTAGTTTATTTTCAGTTATTATTAGCGAATTCTTGTGTATTTGTCTTTGATTCCCCTCATTTTAGGGATGGTGCTCTTGTGAATCCGTTTCATTGGTTTGGCAATAATTTGATTATGGTTTCTACTTGGAAGCCCTTTTTTATCCTAGATTGGGTCAAGCCTAAAACTTTCTCGGCTTGGTTTGGATTGCCTAAACTTCCCTTTGAATTCATGGACCCAGAAGTTTTGAAATCGATAGGAGATAATTTTGGGAATTTTTTGACATCTAAATTTGACTTTGTGGAAGGGAAGGTTCTGGTAAAAATTTGTATGTTGGTTTCCTCTACTTCCGTGTGCCCGATTTCATGTAATATCAAGTCAAATGAGGGTATCTGGAAACAATCTATTGATAAGTTGGATAATGACCTTACTCAAAATTCGATTGTTGTGGATGCCCCTTTGTTCTTGGATTTTCTAATAATAATTCCAAATCTGTTAAAAACATAAGGATAGCTTTGATGTTCCTATGAACCCTGTTCTTGCTAAAACCCCTTCTATTCATGTCTCTTTTGATTCTGATTATCAGCCAAAGGAGGGTCCCCAAGGGAACAATGTTGATCAATCTCTCCATAATGCCTCCACTGACAAGGTGGAGTGTGCTTTGAACATTTTAAATCTGGCTAGACTGGAAGGGGTTATTAATTCTAAGCCTGCTTTTTAGGATTAGGGTGGTAATTATGTTCAGGAGGGTGGGTTGGATGGGAATATAGGTGATAGGGTTTATGTTTCTTTAGAAGGGTCAGGTGTTCAGATGAATATTCCATAGCATATTGGAGGTGTAGGGGATAATTCCCCTATTAAGTCTTTTCCCTTAAGTCATGATGATGCTCTCCTAATTCAAAAGGTAAAAGACTTAGCGTATAGTAAGCCTATTCTGGGGTTTGGCAAGCCTCAAGAGTCTCTAGATATTTATCTAGATGAACATACAGTTCAGAAAGTTGAGCATTTGCTCAGTACTAACAAGGATCAACTAGAGGAGGAGGTTTTGGATAATATTGTGTGTTCTATTGAGAATGATTTGAATATAATTCATAAGAGTTTGCCTCTTTCCCCTTTATTTAATCCTTTTGAGGTCCTTAACAATAATGTTACCCAGGATGTTTCAAATCGAGCGAAACCCCAGGGATTGGTGTCTTCTCCTCAGTTGCCTTTAGTTAAAATGCCATTCTCTCCTATAGGCCCTCCTATTGCCCAAGTTGATATGAAATTCCCTTCCCCTGTTGTGTCTCCGGGAAGGGGTAGACCTCCAAAAAACCATAAAACTCAATTGGAAATTGATGTAGCCATTAAGCAAGTATTATTTGCTTCTCCCAGGGTTAAGAAGGTCTCAACCTTGTCTTCGGGAAAAGGAAAAAACATTGGTCATTTCTCGATCTCCATCAAAAAGAAAAAGAAATGCTTAATTAGTCCTCTGGTCACTAGATCTATAGCGGTTAAGAGGAACTTACATAAAAGCTTTAGGCAGAATATTTCTTCCCCTAAGGATGAAAAGAGGGGAGTGTCGACCTCCCCTCGAGGGAAATGAGGATCATTTCATGGAATGTTAGGGGCTTAAATTCCCCTAACAAGAGATACTTGATCAAGTCTCAATTGGACTTGGTTAAGTGGGATATAGGTATGCTCCAAGAGACTAAGCTCTCTTTGGAGAATTCTGAGTTTTTTTTTTCCTCTTGGAAGAGGTGGAAATTCCTGTCATGCCTGGCTTCTAGGGCATCGAGGGGTTTGGCCTTGTTATGAAATAAATTTGTGGTTGATGTAGAATTGGTTGCCTCTGCTCCAAATTGGATGTTATCATTAGTTTCTTACAAAAATTCTAGGTTTAAAGTATGGTTGTTTAATATTTATGCCCCCTCGGGTGTCTTGGCTAAATACAGCCTTTGGCGAGAACTCTTAAGGGTTTCATCCCCCCTTAGGGATCAATCTTTTATTATTTTTGGGGGGGATTTCAATGCAATTCTGGGTTTGGATGAAAAAATAGGGGGTATTTGTCCTAATAAGAAATCTATGGATGATTTTAATGCATTCATTTCTGCTATGTCTCTCTTTGATTGTAAGCCAAATAATGGTCTTTTCATATGGACAAAAATGAGGAGGAATTTCTCTCAAATCGCGAAGAGATTGGATAGATTTTTACTTTCCTCCAATTGGTTTGATTCAGATATTGAGTTTTTTTCTTCTATCCTTCCTTTGACAGGGTCAAATCACTTTCCTGTTTCCCTCTTTGTTTTAAAAGATAGATCTTCCCATAAATTTCCTTTTAAGTTTGAACCCATGTGGTTTAGGGATCCTTATTTCCTAACCCTCTTGCGACAATGGCGGGGTGAGGCTCCATTCATTAGAGGATCTAGAATGTTTCAGATTGTTAAGAAGATCATATTTTAAAAAAAATATTAGGAACTGGAATTCTCTGCATTTTAAGAATATCTTTGAAGAAAAGAAAAGGATCTTGGATATGATTGATGTATTGAATAGGCATGTGATTCTACATGGTATGGGCTCTAGGGTGTTGGATGAAATTAAGTCTCTTAGGAGTGAGTTAGAAGAAATTTTGGCAAGAGAGGAGGTATATTGGAGACAAAAATCTAGGGAGCTTTGGTTGGCTAATGGGGATAAAAATACAAAAAATTTCCATTCTACCACTAAACTGAAAATGGCTAGGAGTAGGATTACTTGTATTCAGGACTGTCATGGGAATATTCTTTATGAGTCAGAGGACATTTCTAGTGAAGCAGTAAAGTTTTTTAAGAATCTACTTTTATCTGAGAGTAATGATGTCTCTAACAATATCTCATCTCACATTCCCTCTCTAATTTCTCCTGATGACAATAGAATGTTAATGTCTCCTTTTTCATTGGAAGAGTTTGGGGGCTATTTTTTCTATGAATCCAAACAACACACCTGGGCCTAATGGATTCACTCCTTTATTCTTTCAGAAATGTTGGGATTTTGTGGGACCGAATGTTCTTTTGGCTCTTGAGGAAGCTAGATGTAATAGGTCGATCCTATAGGAAATAAATACTACCTTGATAGTCATTCTACCTGAGAAGGAGGACCCTAAATTTTTTGCAAATTTTCATCCTATAGCCTTATGAAATACCCTCTACAAGATCTTCACAAAAGTGATTTCTATGAGGTTGGCTAAACTTTAACCATAAATTATTTCCCTTGAGCAAGGAGGTTTTGTTCCAAAAAGAGAAACTTATGAGAAGGCAATAGTTGCTCATGAGGTTCTACATTCGATATCAATTGAGAAATGTCCTGCCATGACCCTAAAGCTAGATATGATGAAGGCCTATGACAGGGTCGAATGGAATGCGCTAAAAGTTGTTCTGTCAAGGTTGGGTTTTTCATTGGCTTCGATAAAATGGATCATGTCATGCATCTCCTCAGCTAGATTCTTAGTTCTTGTTAATGGGTCTCCTTGTGGGTTCTTCCATTCTTCTAGGGGTTTGAGGCAAGGGGATCCCTTGTCCCCTTTCTTGTTTATATTACTAGCTAAAACTTTGAGTTGGGCAATTAGAGCAGTTCAATTGAGTGGTTTATGGAGGGGAATCAAAATTCAAAACATTGACCAAAGGATTTCCCATTGTCTTTTTGCCGATGACACCCTTTTGTTTGGTAGTGCAACTTTGAAGGAGGCTAGAATTACTGATCAATTGATTAAGAATTATGTTTCATTTTCTGGTCAAAAGGTCAATAAGGACAAGTCTAAGATATTCTTCTTAAACACTCATTCCTTGATTTAGGGTAGGCTTTAGAAGTTTTGGGGTTTCCAACTTGGTGATTTTCCTTGCAGCTACCTTGGGATCCCCTTTTTCGTTAAAAAGGACAAGGTGGGCTTTTGGGATGAAGTAATTACAGGGGTTTCAAAGAAAATCTTGTCCTGGAACCATAAATGGCTTACCATGGTAGGGAAAATTGTTCTGATTAAGTCTGTGTTGAATGTGGTGCCAATTTACTTAATGTCAATTCTCAAAGCTCCAAAGTCTATTCTTGTCAGTTTAAAGGATACTCTAAGATCCTTTCTTTGGAATAATAATAAGGATGGGAAATGTAGGATCCCCTTGCTAACCTAGGATAAGGTTTGTCTTCCTAAAGAACTTGGGGGGTCAGGAATTAGAAGTTTGGAGAATTAGAATCTGGCTCTGGGGGCTAAGCTAGTTTGGAAATTGTATGATAAACCAGATTCCCTTTGGGCTAAGATCATGTTTGCCAAGTATTTTAATAATGGAGTAAGAGAGTCTATTTTTTTATGCCTCAAGTTTACCCCAAGGGTCAGCTATTTGGAATTTTTTGGTGAAATGTAGAAGTGTCTTGTTGCCCCATCTTTCTTGGGTTGTGCATAATGGTAGAAAAGATAGATTTTGAGATGATGCTTGGAATGGTTATTGTCCTTTGGATTCCATTAGGGATTGGATCCCATTAAAATCAATCCTTTCAGACATATGGGGGATTTTTTTGTCTGATTATTTTGATATTGTACATAAAGGTCATGTGAAGATGGCTAAATGGAAATCAATTGATTGTCTGAATGTTGATCTCAGTTTGAAAGTAGAATTTTGTAGTATCCTCAAAGATAGAGTTATCATCTTGTCCGAGAGGGAAGATGAGCTTATTTGGACTAAGAGTGCATTTGGCAAATACTCTGTAAAAGATGGATATAATTCCCTTATGCCGGCTAAGGACTTTTCTTCTTGGCCTTTTAAATTGTTCTGGCATTTGTCTTGCCTTCCGAAGGCAGGTGCATTTGCTTGGCTTTCTGTACAAGACAGGGTTCTTACAGGGATGAGATTGGATAGGATGGGATTGACTGTTGTTTTCCCTTGTGTTTTGTGTAATAAGAATTTGGAATCGTCCTCTCACCTGTTTCTTCATTATGATTTTTCCTTTGGATGTTGGCAATGGTTGTTTGAGAAACTAGGTATGTCCTTTGTTATTGGCTATGACCTCCTCTCCCACTTTAGAGCCTGGCCTATCTTGTTTTCCTCATCCTTTTATGCTTGTCTCTGGCTCATCTCTCCTTCAATTATCATTTAGAACATATGGTTAGAAAGAAATAATAGGATTTTTAGAAAGTTATCAGCTTCGCTCTCTGACATTTTAGTCAAGATAGGGGCTTCTATCTTGGAGGTGGCTTTTTCATACATTCATAAGAATTTGGAGAATTTGAGATCCTTCTCTCATTGGGATAGCAAGATTGCAAGGACCTTGAAATCTCTCTCTGCCATCCCTTCTCATGGGTATGTTGCAAAAGGTCTTGTTACTAGTAATAAGAGACTTGCTGCTAGATGGGATCCTCCTCCTCTGGGCCATTTCAAGCTTCATTTTGATGGAGCTTCTAGGGGTAATCCGAGGTTGACTGGGGCTGGTATGGCAATTCTTTACCACAATGCAATCTTAATAGTTGCTCAGTGTCATGCCCTTGGTTCCCAGTCAAAAAATTTTGCTGAATGCCAAGCTTTGTCCCTTTGGATTGATTTGGCTATCTCTTTAGGGATTAAAAACCTATTAACTCGAGGTGATTCGATGGCCATTATTTAGAGTGTTTTGAGTTGTAAGAGTAATTGTTGGCATTTGAAGTACATATTAGAGCATATTTTGGAGAAGTTGTCATTCTTTGATACATTCTCGTTATCTCATTCTTTTAGAGAGTTGAATAGGCTTGCAGATTTTTTGGCTAACATGGCAATTGACACCGGTGCTCATCTTAAGTTTCTGGAGGCAAGTGATATTCCTCAAGACATTCCTCTTGGGTATTTGATCTAATCCTAAGGGTTTAAGGTAATTTTTTGGGGTTTCCTATTTCCATTATCTCTTGAGGTATCCATATTATTCTTTACTCTAATCAGATTTTATTTGTACCACCTGTGTAGATAGGAGGATGATAGGCTCTATTATGTTTCTATTTACATATGGTCTACTCTTACAATTTTGCATCTGGGTTAGATGATGATGTGTATATCTCATGAGGTGTGGTTAGTAGGTAAACTGCAGTTTGCAAATCATTCTAAAGATCATTTTAAATTCTGTTGAGGTACGGGTTCTCGGGTATTTGATCTAACCTATGGGTTTATGGTAATTCATTTCGATCTATCTGTTTCTATTATCTCTTGAGGTATTCATGTTATCCTTTACTTTGATCTGATTTTATTTGCACCACATGTGTAGAGAGGAGGATGATAGGATATATTATGTTATTGTTTACATATGGTGTGTTCTTAAATTTTGCTTCTGGGCTAGATGATGGGGTGTATATCCCATGAGGTATGGTTAGCAGGTAAATTACAGTCTTTGTTGAATATGCAATTCATTCTAAAGACAAATTTAAATACTATCGAGGTAAGGGATATTCCTCAGGGCTATGTGTAAGATAATAGGATGCCTTGTATAGGCCCTCTATCTGATGTAGAAATCACATTTCTACTTTGAGTATCATTCATTGATAAAGTCATTTATAGGGTGGCGGCATGAGTGTTCTTGAGCATTTTTTATTTTCAGCCCTTCATAGGGTGTGGCATGCTTGTAACTTTTTAATGCGCAGTTATTATTTGTTAAAGTATTTGTACTGCATCATTGGCTGCCTTGTGTGAGTTTTCGGCCTTGACAGAATTGGTTTTATGTGATAATCATTGTTTGAGGGTGGTGTCCTCTCCTTCTAGATATTCATTTATGGTTGTTAGTTTAAGGGTTGTTAATTCATGTGAAATGTTTAAATCAAGAAGGGTTGCAATGGATATTTTGCATTGCCATTATGGGAAGTTAAGGGTGGTTTTCTCATTTATATTATCTTGTTAAGGAACATTTTATGTTTATGGTTATGTGGCTTTTTCAAGCTCTTCCTCTTATAAATGTCATCTTCTCTGTCCATTGGGGCATACAGAGTGTTTTTAGAAGCTCGTATAGCAGAAGAAGAGAATGAGGACAATTTTGTCAAGCTTGGTAAGGTCTTTAATTTGTTTACTCCTATGGTGGATTTTGAATTCCGTAGGCTTATGGGGTATCGATGGCTGGAATTTTGCCCTCATATTTCTTATGTTGAGCCTCTGTCTTGCTTTGTTACAATTTTCTATGATGTTTTACTCGATGAGGATTTGGTCCGCCTCTTGGTTTCCATGTTCATTTTTTCGATAGTATGTAATTGGGCCTTTCTTTCTTCTGCATTGGTTGATTATCATTTTGATGTGGGGTCTTTTTATTACAGGGGTTTTCTTCCTCATCATGAGTTCATGGTTAATGGTTGGTTTGGTCAATTATTGCATGAATTAAGAAAGGGTTTGTTATGTGATTCCATGGAAGGCACTCGGGCCTCCATGGACTTTCTGTTGTATCTAGCTCCTGATCAGTATGTGGATAAAGCTTGGGTCGTCTTTGAGGCATTGCATTCGTTCATCACTTTGGACTTTTTGTTCTCTACTCCTTCTTGTTTGGCTTTCCTCTAAGGGTTATTCCTCCTCTACTCTTAGCTCATGAACCTCCGGAGGAGAGCACTAGCTCTTGGTTTTTGGATATCTAACTTTTTTTTGGAGTTGGTCGAATGGTTTTTGTTGATGCGGATTTGGAGGTTCTTTGGCTGCTATTATGCTCGAGTGTTTAACTATGGTTTTGGCAGGAAATTATACATCACTAGTATCTCCTTGGTGGTTCTTCATGGCATTTTTGTTTAGCCCTTCATTTGGCGGCAGTCTAGTTTTTTGTAATTGGCCTATGGGACCCTTGTAAAAATATTAGAGGTAGGGGGTTGGGTGATCTGACTGAACATCAACAAATGATGTAAGGGTAGTTCCTAGTTTTTTATCTTTTGAAGGCTACAACCAGAGGTTTTCTTGCGGGTTCTTTCCTATCGGTATGCCTTTTTTGAACCCAATGTAAACATTTTTATTAATAATATATAAGTTTAGTGGATTTTCTACTTTTACCTAAAAAAAAAAAGCTATAAAAATCTTTTTTAATGATAATCAATCTAATAAGCCTAAATTATATAGCATGAATAAGAATGTGGTTGGTAGTGGATTAACAAATTCAAACATATTTAGATAGTTCAATAGTTTGTCGTCATTTCGATTTCTATGAGAAAGGCACAAAAACAAAACAAATATTGATAGTTCACCTCCACAAGAAACTCTTAATTGTTTTACATAAATTGGTGAAAATAAAAATGATAATATTTTGAGAGAATAAATATCTATTCATGAGAGAAAATGTAAAATGGTTTCATATAGAGAACATTGAATATTGTAAATACCACAAGGTTTAAGGAAAATTAACCAATAAATGTATAAAACTTATAAATAATACCCATTTAATTATTATGGAAGTATTGAAGTTGAATAAGATGCATTTAAATCACCTAATTAGAAATTGGGGATTTATCAAAGACCCTTTCCCAAACCATAATATATCACATGCACAACCTAATCAAGGTTAGAATAGTTATACCAAGAATGTCTATACCAAAAATATTTCCTAGTCACTTAACACCATGAATGGACATATCAATAATAAAAATTTCAACATTAAAATCAAAGGGCCTTCTTGTGCTACTACAAAAAAATGCACCATACGTACTCGTAAATGATTATATAAAATTCAATAGAAAACCCCATCACAAATATCAATAGTGGATCTTCTCAAGACATACACTATCCATAAGGACATTCTTTATAAAATCCCATAAGAATCAAAAGTCTCTAATGATACAGACCTAAAAGACTTCCAAGATCTCATTGGAAACCTAGCCCCAACTCACTACCTTAATTTTAGCTAGTACTTGATATACCTCTAGTTGGAGCATCTCACAACCTCCCTTTACATATTAAAATCCTCATCAGTATGAACAAAGTGAAAAGGGCTCTCATAGACAATTGATCAAGTCTAAAATATATATAATTCGTAGTTGATAAAGAACCTTGACTACTTAGTGGAAACATTAGATCCCAAAAGTATAAAAATCATGGTATATGATAATATATAGAGGGAACAACCAACAATTATCCACCTTGCACAGATGGTGGGGCATGTCATACAAAAAATACTACATGTTATAGACATTGAACTTTCATGTAACATTCTTCTTGGTCATTCTTGGCTCCATACTAAGACATCCACATTCCATCAATGGGCCTTAAACACATTCATTGAGGTATGTAGGTTACAATCCCTAGAGATCCACATACATGCGAATACAATAAAATTACATGAAATATAAAACTTTTAAAGACAAGAATTTTCCAATCATAGAAATATTCTTTAAATGTGAACCAAAAAATGATCCTCTCATATATAGTTTTATGACCTTTCATCCACATCTAAGAGCTCATCATTAAAAATATTCTTTAATATCCTTAACACCTGGTTTATGGTGAGTACAAAATCCAAGATTCCTTTCACATAAAAATGTTGTCTCTTTAATCCAAATTGTTAGGAAAAGCATACAATATGATCAATCCATTTCCTACATAACTCCATGAGAAAAAAACATGCATGGAAGTTTAGGGAATAACCAAAAGAAATGATAAAATATAACCATGATAACAACATTTATGAATGGGAAAAACCTCATAGAGATAAAAATTCAACCTCCAAAAAGTGTCCATGCTCAATGAAGGGCACACAATATATTGAGAGAGGGGGTGAATCAGTGTATCCCAATTTTAACTCAATTAAACATTAATTGCCATAAATTACTTTTTCAAGTGCATAGACCATAAAATATTAATGTAAACTAATTCAATCTTCTTAATGAATGTAGGAATTAAACAACATAAAATAACACATTCTCAATTCAAGGCGATCCAGATGACCCAAAAAGGGATCAAATGCCGAAGAACAAGACCTAACATGCAAAAACAACAAGGTCACCCTCCACCAAATAAATTCCTCTGGAAAATCCAAAGGATGACATGCAGATCAAAGGGAAGGTCTACCACACACCTAGGAACATCAGAATCAATGCTCGAGGCTCCGCAAGCTATGCAAGGGATCCCATAGATCACTAATGTGCAAATAGATCCAGGCAACCGGTACCAAAAACTATCTCGGAAACCGGTAGCGATAACTTGCTGGAAAATTATCCAAATGCTCCGCGGTTTAGGAATAAGGTAGATGATCAAGTCCTCAAACAAAAATCCAACTCCTCAAGATCCGGTGAGCCAATGCCAAAAAATGCAAAATGAAATGCTAAAACTGCAAAACAAAAAGGTTCAATATTTTTGGTTGATGCAAGATTGCCAAGAATCGGGGATGCTCATGTATTATTCTCCAGGTAACACACCATCAGTTGATAGTTCAAGTCTTGCATCTGGTCCAATCTCTTCCTAAAAGGTATGAAGTTTGAATGAAATTTATGAAAGGAGCTCTAATATGAATACAACTATCAATTTTGCTTTGTTTTGTTCAACTCAAGTTGAACCTTATGTGTATGAAGAAGCAATCAAAGAAAATGTATGGATTGATGCTATTAATGAAGGGATGCTTGCAAGTAAAAATAATAATACATGGGAGATAGTACAACTTCCTAAGGGCAAACAAATAATTGGTGTCAAATGGATCTACAAAGTTAAGTATCATACTGAGATAAATCTATGAAAAGACACAAGGCAAGATTAGTTGCACGAGGATTTTCCCAAACACTTAGCGTAGATTATTCAAAAATCTTTTCTCTAGTTGCAAAATTTGATACAATCAAGATTATCTTGGTCATTGCTGCACAACACAAGTGGTCAATTTATCAAATGGATGTAAAATCAGCCTCCCTAAATGGTTAAAATGATGATGAGGTTTATGTGGGGCAGCCTATTGGCTATGAATTTCTAGGTAAAGAGAAGTTGGTTACAAGTTAAAGAAAGCATTGTGTAGGTTGAAGCAAGCTCCAAGTGCATGGTATGCAAAGATTGATAGTTATTTCTTGAAGAAAGGATTCCCTCAAAGTACCTCTAAGCTAACCATCTATATCCAATGTTTTGGTGATGATATTCTTAATGTTTGTCTTTATGTTGATGATCCTATTTATATAGGTAATAGACCCCCTCTCATGGAGAAATTTCAAGCTGAAATGAAGCAAGAATATGAAATGTTGGATTGGGGCTCATGCATTATTTTCTTTGTGTGGAAGTGCAACAACAGTCTAAAGATATGTCCATTTCTCAATCCAAGTATGTAGTTGATTTATTGAAGAGGTTTAGAATGATGTCATGCACTTCATTTGCCACTCCTGTAGCCCTTGGTGAGAAATTAACCAAGGAAGATGCAAGTTTCAAGGTAGATTCAATCTTGTACAAAAGTTTGGTTGGGAGCCTCATGTACCTCACTACTACCAGACCTGATATTATTTATATAGTGAGCCTCATTTCTCGGTTCATGCAGGATCCATTTGAGACTCATTGGTGAGCTGCAAAAAGGATCCTAAGGTATGTGAGTGGTATGAAATGTTGGATTGGGGCTCATGCATTATTTTCTTTGTGTGGAAGTGCAACAATAGTCTGAAGGTATATCCATTGCTCAATCCAAGTATGTAGTTGATTTATTGAAGAGGTTTAGAATGATGTCATGCATTTCATTTGCCACTCCTATAGCCCTTGGTGAGAAATTAACCAAGGAAGATGCAAGTTTCAAGGTAGATTCAATCTTACATGAAAGTTTGGTTGGGAGCCTCATGTACCTCACTACTACTAGACCTGATATTATTTATGTTGTGAGCCTCATTTCTCGGTTCATAAAGGATCCATTTGAGACTCATTGGTGAGCTGCAAAAATGATCCTAAGGTATGTGAGTGGTACGCAAAAATTTGGCATTCATTACTCTCCTACTGACAAGTTTGAGCTAGTTGGCTACACAGATTTTGATTGGGTTAGTTCAGTAGATGATAGAAAATCCACCTCCGGTTATCTTTCCTTATTTGGTTTTGGATTTGTTTCATGGAATAGTAAAAAGCAAGCACTTGTGGCTCTCTCTTCCATACAAGAAGAGTACATCACAGGAGCAGAAACAAATTGTCAAGCCATTTGGATTCATAGGATCTTGGAAGATCTTCATTTGGTTCAGGAATATCCAACCACCATTTTTTGTGATAACAGTTGTACAATTTCCATCACGAAGAATCCAATATTTCATGCAAGAACCAAACACATAGAGATCCATCACCATTTATTCGTGATAATGTTCAAGAAGGGAGAGAGAATTTCGTCCTACATCTGAGCAAGTTGCTAACATATTCACCAAAGCTCTTCCTACAGCCAGTTTTGTTGAGTTAAGGAATGAGTTGGGCCTCATCCAGGAGAAGATTGAAGAATGTAGTTTCAGTTTTGGAGCCTCACAACAGTCTCATGCAGTTCATCATGTAATGATCAATGGCAGTCTTGTATGCTTCATGATCTACGGCAGTTTTCTTTTTTGTTTGTTTGGAAAAATAATAAACTGCATAACTACAGTATTAGTTGTAGTTGATTCTCATGCTTTTTTAAAGTTTTCTAAATATAGCAGATTGCTGTTTGTTTATCCCCTGTTTTCCAATAATGAACTGCAGTGTGCATAGCTGGAAATCTCTGTGGTGACCATGGAGGTTTCTGCAGACAAGCCTCTTGGCAAGGATTCTGCTGACCCCATCTTTTGATGCAAATCAGGCTTCACTGCTTTATAATGACACCGCTGCATTGTATTTAAAATTACATACATACACCATGTGCACTGTTTTTGTTTTGAGATAAAATGACAAGTAATCTGATGGAAGTGCTTACGTAAATGTTTCTTGTGGCCATGAACTGAGCCGCAAACCGTGGGCAGTGTTACTCCCTTTAATTGACGGTGAACAAATTTGTATGCGTAGGAAAGTACATTTTCATTTAAGGAAAAAGAAAACATGGTATTTTAGATGAAATAGAGGATTCTCCTTAGAATATTCAGATATGCCCATCTGTGTCGACTAACATTGTCGGCACTTTATGAAGAGACTAAAAGCAGAAATAAAAGCTTTCATGTGTAGCTTAAGATGGGAGATTATCGAAAATGTTGAAACTAATATTGTAAATCATAATTATAAATATTTAATATAGTAATTTGTTTTGTAGTCATTGTTGTTGGAAAATATAGACGATGATAATATGTTTGGTTCTCTTCGATTTAACTCTACATGGGTGGAGGATAGTTCATGTTGATGGAAGTTATTTTGTTGTGTTAGGACTCCATAACTATACAATTGCATTAGGGGACATTAATCCTTTCTAGATATCATCTTGTGTCTAAATGCCTCTAAGTTATGTTCCTATAGATACCTTGAGCATATCGGGGGGCATCATTCCTTATCCTATCTTATTATGGATTCTTACATGCCTCACCATGTAATAAAATATACATTAGGGAAAAATTGTCTACACATACCACCTGCATTCCACATGTAGGTCATTTTGACTTAAGCATTTTTCCATACTATGAGCAACCTTATAACTTGATATGTAATTCTCCTCCATAAACTTCAGGCCTATCCTACAATATGTCTTACTTTTTATGGGATGTACTCGTAACACTCATTCTTTACATAATTTGTATTTGTATATATTTATCCTATATTTACTATTCATGTACTTTTCCCCTATCCTCTAATTTCTTACATCAAGTGGATGCAACCAATTGAATTGGGCATATCCTATCACATATACTCTTTTATTAGGCTTGCAAGTAGTTATAAGTGCCACTATAGAGATTCATTATCATGTCTAGATGGAGCATGATTGCATGGAATAATAGTGTCTAATATGTTATATCCTATCACATGATATGGAAATAGTTGATATGTCAAACCATTTTTTGTATTGGTGTAATTTTCTATGCATACTTCTATTTGTTCATTTTCTTAGAAAAATCAAGTTTTAGATTGGTTCTTATTCCACTTATAAGACAAATGCTATCAATTGTACATTTTTTTCTTTTTTTTTGTAGATTCTTATGGAGCACATCTAGTAAATAAGAGCACACATATATCTAATTGGACCCACAACTTTACATAGACCCTAATACCCCTATTATGTCTAACTATTTACTTTTCATGCATGCTTTTGAGTTATCATTTGCTATGAGATGTATGTTTGTTTAGGATTCGAGTGCACCTCAAAGTTGGGGAAATTTATGCACCCATGTCAATTACCATTTAATTGTGGACCCATATTGAGATAATATATTTCTAAAATTATATAATTTTGTGTCATGTTTTTTTTAAGTTGGCCCCTTTCATTATCTCCATCCATCATCACCTATTCCCACCTATATACATTTTGATACACATGAACTTATCCCTAATGTATTTTAATTTCCATCCAACCATTTGCATGATTTATTACCCTTGATAAGAACTTGGACATTCTTGATTTTGATACTTGTCTTTCCTTATTTTGATTCACTTTTACTCCATGTGGGATTGTTCCCTCATGGTGTATATCTAACCTAATATTCTTTTTTTTTAAATACAAATTGCTAACTCTTTCTCTTTTCTCATAACCATTGAGATCTAACTTAGTAGACATTTGTCTCAAGATTTTATATCTTAATTTTTAAAGATATTAATTTGAGTATTGATGATGATTTAATCAAACATTCATTTAATTATCATCCATATTTACTAGAATCATTTTTAAGATCAAACTTTTTGCATTATATGATCCACATCATTTGCACACTTGCCCATATTTGTCATGATTCTGAATTCCTTAATAAACAACAAAGAGTAATTGTCCCAACGAATAACAAAATTCTATACTATGCCAAATCATAACCAAGTGTTGGGATTTGGAATTTTGTAAAATAGAATAATTGAGCATTAGTGGAATTGACCAAACAAAGTTATTGCCTATTTAATTTGACAACAAATACACTAAGGTTACATATTTTCCTATATAAGATAATAGAGTTTTATGTTGCATCAACTCTTTATGTTCATCATTATTTCTCAAACTAAATATCTAATTTATTTATATTTAATGTCCTAAAATAAAAATATCTTATATACTTATTCATTCAAACTATCAGATTTTCCGATAAGTCCAAATACTTCACCCTTATGAACATCACATGGATATAATGAATGCTAAATAGACCATTCATTCTTATGAAAGATGTATTCAAAAATCTACTCATAAAATAAAATCAATAAATCTGATTCCCAAAACTAAATAATAAAAATTGAATATAAGAAAAATACCTCCTACCTATCATTCCAACTATCGTTTATTGTTACCTTTTCTCACTTATCTCTTTTTAACTTTGTTTATTACTGAGGTATTTGAAGTTCCAAACCAAAGTTTATTATTAGGATATTTAAAGTTCCAAACTAAAACGATGTGCTGGTTGTTTGCTTGTGAACTACATTGATCTAATTCATAATGATTTCAACAACTTATTTATAAACATGTCTATTTTTCAATCATAATTTATCAATAAACCAAATATTTATTATTTATGAACATGTCTATGGACTCACTTTTATCTCTTTTAAATTTATTTATTATTTAAGATATTTGAAATTCCAAAACAAAACGACGTGCTGGTTGTTTACTTGTAGACTACACTGATCAAATTCATATTGATCTCAACCACTTACAATACCAGAAAGAGAAGTTCTGGACCTCCTCAAAAGATTAATTATAGATGGCTCCACGTATGTGCTTTCGTCATCTCATTTGTCATATTACTGCAATACAAATTCAATGCACCCGACATCCAATTTAAAAAAATTCAAAACTCTTACACCAGGTAAACTTTCAGATGGGCATGTTGTAAAATAGATCATAAACGACCAGTAGTTAGCTGTATCTATCCATCCATGTGCATGTGAATGGCAATCGATCACAGAGCTGGCAGGGCTGAAATTTTTTGAACAGACGTGACAATGTTAGGCGCTTGCCGACCACTCATGTTTACGTGTTGAACTGCCAAAAAAAAAAATTACGTCCATTCTTAGAACTCTGAACAGACATTCTAGTTCTATTTATAGGCCTCTCCTGTAACCTTAGGAGCACAGAGTTCTTGAGATCTTCGCCAAGATTTGAATCTTAAAGTTTTGTTGTGTGGGCTTTATCTTAAAGAAGCAGAAAAAGTATTTTCAGTGAAATGGGGAGCTTAGGAGATTTAGAGAACAGTATCAAGAGAACACCTGGGCCTCATGTAGTGGTGTTCCCTTATCCAGCGCAGGGACATATCAATCCATTAGTGGAATTTGCCAAGAGGCTTGTCTCTCACAATCTCATGGTGACTTTTATCACCACAGAGAAAGTTAAAGAGCGCATGGCACAAGCTCAGAATGGTGCTTCTTGTGGGAACTCAGCTTTGCAGAATATCAGGATTGAAACAATTTCAGATGGGGTTACTCCTGATCTTGACAGGAAGAAAAGTTCAGATACTGAAATAGATCTGCTGAAAAAGTTTGGAAGTGTTTCATTTGAACATCTAATAGAGAGGCTCAATGCTCAAGGCCAGAGAGTCTCTTGCATAGTTTATGACTCTTTTCTGGAATGGGTTCCATTAATAGCAAAAAAGTTTGTTATTCCTGTGGCATTTTTCTGGACACAGTCTTGTGCAGTTTACTCCATCTATTATCATTGTAACAAAAGAACTGGTATGTTCGCATAACTTCATCATTCATGTTTAAATAGATTTTGTTTTCACAAATGACCTGGCATTCCTCTTCTTGACTTACTGTTCTGATGATTGGTGTCTAGAGTATTGGATTTTTGCAATTTTAAATGCAGGACTGCTTTACAGTTAACAGCTGATTATTGTTTTTGTGTTTTCCAGTCTTGACTGGTTGACTTGGGAGGGATGAGCCATAATAATTCTTAAGCTGAGTGGTTGGGATCTAATGTTTTCTTTTTAACAGCAGGACTGATTTACAGTCTAACAGTCTAACAGCTTGTTATTTTTATAGTTATGAATAGATTCAAAATATTGAAGACTGCTTTCCCAGTATATCTTTTTTATTTAAATTTATATAAAATACTTTTTCTTTCAATATCTTTTTTAAAGGAGGTATTTAGAAAACATGTTTCATATTGATAATACTGTTGGAATATAATGTTCTAATATTTACAGTTTGAATAAGAATGAAATAAGATTTGTAAATCTGTTTCAGTTGGTAAGTGTCAATCGTTTGGTAATATTTAGAGTTTGTTGTCATTTTTATTAAGGACCTTGTTGAGGTAAGTCCAATGATGAATAGTAAGGTGTTGTTCTTCTTTTTCTATATTTATTTTTGCTATTTTATTCTCTATTTTTTCTTATCCCTATTTTTAATAAACACCACAAGGTGTCAAGGTTATAATGTTTTTAAAAAATTGATAGTAATAATGTTCATTTCTTTATTCTATTTATTTTCAAATACATTTTGATTAAACTTTTATATTTTTCGGATGTTTAGTGAATGAAGAGGATATATTGGAGAATGGCATGAATGTGAAAGGAATATCTGGACTCCCACAACTACATCCATCAGATATACCATCGTTTTTACAAGCTTCAAATCCTAACCCATATATGTTAAAGTTGGTGTTGGATCAATTCAATCTCATTTCTCAAGCAAAATGGATATTGGGAAACTCTTTTACTGAACTTGAAGCAGAGGAAATTAAATCCATGGACTCACTTATTCAAATTAGAACAGTGGGTCCTCTAGTTCCATCATATTTTCTACAAGGAAACAATCCCAAAGATACAGATGTTGGTGCAAATCTATGGAAAGCAACAGATTGCATGAATTGGCTCAAGACAAAAGGGGAGTCAACTGTAATATATGTTTCCTTTGGGAGCTTAGCTATCCTTTCTAAAGAGCAAATCCATGAAATAGCATTTGGACTAAAGGCCAGTGGTCATTCCTTCTTATGGGTAATACGTCCAGGAGATAACAAAGAAGAAAATAGTACTACACAAGATTTGCCAGAAGGTTTCTTAGAGGAAACTAGCGGGAAAGGGCTAGTGGTACCTTGGTGTCCACAAATGAGGGTGCTTTCTCATTCCTCTATTGCATTGTTTATGACCCATTGTGGATGGAATTCCACGCTAGAGAGCATTTGTTCAGGAGTGCCTATGCTAGCATTTCCTCAATGGAGTGATCAACCAACTAATGCAAAATACATAGAAGAGCATTGGAAGATGGGTATAAGATTGAAGAAGAAAGAAGATGGTTTGGTTGGGAGGGAAGAAATGCATAAATCAATCAAGGAAGTTATGGAAACCAAACGAGGAGTTGAACTAAGAAAAAATTCTTTGCGGTGGAAGACATTAGCTATGAAATCTATGGAGAATGGTGGGTCTTCACAAAAAAATATTGAGGCTTTCATTGAGGAGGTTATAAATAGTGCATCATTAATGCCTTATAGTACCATATGAATATAGACAAACCTAGATTGAATGTATTATCAAGTGTTTAATTATGCTTATTTTTTATAAAGAGTTTTTAGAGATTGTAGTAATTACCTCTGTGTTAATAAAAGAATCAACTATCTATGCTTTATAAGTTGCCCTTTTTCAGTGTTAGTTTATCCCACGTGCTTGGGAGCTTATAGTTCTACTAAGTAGAACTAGTATAAATATAGATTTTTGATAGTGCAATAGATATCCATGAGTTATATTGTATTGAGCATTGCTCAAAGGAGGAGGTCTATGTGAAGAGACATGCAATATTTTGTAATATTAATTTATCAAATCAATTTAATATTATTTTGTATTTTAATTTAGCCTTTATTTTCTATATTTCATCATAAATCTAGTTATTCATTTTAGGTAGCACTCCCTGAACTAATATCAAAGCTCTTTCTACGGTCATGTTTTGGTATGATTTTTTCCATCTAACACCTTCTACAATTAATTATATGCACTAACCTCTTAATATTTTGCTGATAAAAAATGACGATAGAAATAATGACACTAATTATTTTTGAAAAGTTATTCATACTTTCCTTGATAATATTTATTTATCTTATTTAAAATAAAGACCCTATACTAAAAGTTTTAAAATATCATAAAAGCTTTCTTATTCTAAGTAAATTTGGATATCCCATATAAATTTCTATAAAGGTTGGAGGGATAGCCCTATCAAACTACATCAAACAACTTCTATATATGTTTTGTACTTCCATGTACCCTCAAGTATAGCTAAAGAACCCTTAATCTTCGTTTTAAACCAAGCCCCAAGAAGCTATTAACTATTCGTTCCTTCTGATACTCTAGTGATTAATTAGAGTCGCAAAGTTAATTTGCCATAGCCACCGCAGGGACAATGGAGTAATAGAGAACCTCAAGAATGTGGCCTCTCTGTCTTATAAGCAACCTTGAACTTCTTTCATTCATTCTTCTTTCTTGGTTTAACTGGGATTTTTGGAAACCAGCCTCTATTCATTATTGATTTCAGTTATACTAATTCAATTTATGCAATAGTCATAGAGTTAATGATATAAGACTTCTACAATCCATAGCATTCTTTGTAAGTAAATTTTTGAATAAGATCGTGTGCGAATTTTTTGATCTAAAAATTCACACACGATCTTATCCAAAAATTTACTTACGAAAAATCATAGAGTTTACAATTCTTGTCTTTACATTTTTGTTAGCTACCTTAGCAGGCACAGAGTCTGTGAATTTGCGTGCAATTGATGGTGAGGTTAAGGTTGGAGGCACACTCTTGTGCATTTTGGAGCGGTGTTTATGGAAATTTTGAGAGGCCCAATTGTACTTGGGCAGCATACTTGGATTCAATAGCACAAAGTTTAATGGAATGTGGGCTTGAGACCTGGCACCTCGGTGTTATTTGCCTGATAGGGAATTGCTTATGAATGGCAGCTTAGTTAGTCTTACAGATGGGTAGTATTATTGATGGAACGTGTATTATTGATGGAACGTGTTTTTACCTTGTAACTTGGGCACGTAAAGGAGGGGAGAGGTATACACTACCTCCTAGTCGCATACCCACAACAGGCATATTTTGTAGGCGATCCACTACTGAAGGCATCTTCCCAGAGGACTCATATTTATTCGGGGCCACTTTACCAATTTCACGATCTTGGTCAGAGCTATAAAGGCCCGGGCATTTGTATTTCTGGAGGTGTTGGAGAATTGCAACTAGGTTTCTTGTTTTGAGATGATGTTTTGAATGAGAAACGTTTTTTACTTTAGGTTTCTTTTTTGTTATTTATTTTCTTATTGTAGATACTAATAAAGTTGAAGAATATATGTATTATAAAGTTTGATTTTTGGAAACAGGTAAAGGGTTTGGTGTTGGGATCAATATGGATTGATTTTCAATGAGCTTATGAGATTATGATCAAGAATTATACTCTTCCAAGGGTCATCAAACAACTTGATGGAGCTCTGTTGTAACTCAATATGGATTGTTGTTGAATAATTTAGGAATCATTGGTTCAAGAGTTTAGAACTGAGAACTTGAGAATTCAGGTTGAAGCTACACCCTTCTAAGGGATCATGAGGCAATTTGATGGAGCCCCCCTTCATTCAAAATTTGTTTCTTCAAAGGAAGATCTTCTAAAAAATGTGTATTATTTTATGCAATCGACAAGTTTTGTGATATAATCCTTAAGGTGCGGTCCCTTGGCTAGGTGAAACTTGAGATTTGGATGGTACATTTGTAGGAACAATATAATAAGGCGGGGAACTTTAGCATAAAATTATTATATTACATTGTTGTAGGTGGTTATGTAGTTAGCAGATGTAGTATCATTATCTAATAACTATCTTTTCTCTATATAAATTGGTCTTAATATATCAATAATAGATATCAATTTTTCAGCATTCCATCACAAGCATGTGATAGATCAACACATTTTGGAAGACATTTATTCCTTCGTTGGACAATAATCTAAGAAACCTCATTATCTAAATCATAAAAAATGAGAGAGGGGAGGGAAAACCTTATTTGAGACCCCAAACAAGGGTGACACACGAGGAGAAGAGTGTTTGATTGGACAGGTTGACCATCAAGTGTAACCTATAACACAAGTAAGAGGAGATGCATTAACATTACCAATAAAGAGGGGCTAGTGTTGAAAGGAGGATCAATAGGAGCATTAAGCACCATAGCAGTAACCTCCATGGCCTCAATAGCCAAAGGCACAGAAGCATCCAAATTGTAGCCACCACCAACCACATCCATTCTAAGGTGAGCATGTAAGGAATTCTTACACCATAAGGAAGATATTGAGACCTTAACACATGATAAACCAAATGTCAAATGTCTCATGGTGAATAAATGACAACAAAAAAGGGGGATGACTATGTAATACAAAATATGGCTCTGATAATGACCCACCAAATGTAAAACAAATTTCACTTGTAGGGCATTGAAATGACCAATTCCATCAAGATATGAGCATAGGTGATATGACATAAAAATGTAGTTGGTTTTTTCACTTTCATAAAATAGCCAATAGTATTCATAATACTAGCACAGTGTCCAAGCTACTCAATAATTATAAAACAATATTAGGGAGGAAAATCCAAACTAGTAAAAAAGTCAAGGATTTAATGAGAAAATTAAAAGAGGAAACCCAAGGCTTCATGAAGAGGCCATTATTCCCTCAAAATCATAAATAATCCTCAATAACCCCATAATTGAATTTGAGGCTAAATCAAAAGATACCATAAATAAACCATTAACACAAGTGCAAATTTTATTTGTTTCCTTCCATAATAGGTCAACACTACTTAGAAATATAGATGTTTAGATCCAAAGTTGAGGTCATAGTCTATTGAATCTACAAAATAATCTCTTTTAAGAGAAAAATTCCTTATTTTTTATGACCTCCTCACTCAAAACCACAACTATTGGGGATGAGGTGCATGGAAATTCAAACCTCCTATGGATGGGAGGAACAAGAGGAGCACTAGCACCTAGGCCAATGACTGAGAAAGAAATACCGCGGCCCTGTAGAAAAGGATCCCCACTACACATAATGCTCACATAATTATTTTTTTAGTAGGATAAATACTTAACATCCTATCATATAGAGTAGATACCATGGGGAAGTGTGTTAAGAATTTCTACCCAAAGTTCTGAAGGTGCACCACCAATAGAAATAGTGAAATCTAATATAGGGGTATGTGCAGGATCATTGTGTGCCAAAACAGGCCCTTAAGTGGCAATGAAATTTCAAAAAATCAGAGTTATGCAACTTGACATGAAAATTTGAATAAGTTATGAACATTATTTTTAAAATATGTAAGAAGAGAATCTACAGAAAATTGAATGTAGTTTCTAAGCTACTAGTTGTTTTTTGGAAAAAAAAATCCTATTTGATGAAAATTTCAAATTTGAATGCAGTAGTACTAAAATTTTAGGAAAAAGATAAGAAGTAGGTGTATGTCTGACCACCCTAATCACAATCAAATCATAATTTTTTTTTATAAGATTTATAATATAAGTATTAGACTCATTTTCGGATGTGACATATTTTTTTATAATTTTTTATAATTTTTTACTACAACTTTTCAGAAATTCAGAAACTCCTATGTCTGACCACCTTAACTTGGTCAAAACCTTATGAAATTCATTTTTTTAAATTTTTTCCCTATAGTAGATGAAGCATAAGATGTGACGCATGTTTCAGATTCAAAACATGTTATACCGTTTGAAAGTTGTGAGTGTTTTTCAATCAGTCTATCAATTAGGAATTTTGTCATAATTCAATTAGAAAATAAATAATAATAATTTATTAAAGTCAAAATAAGACAAGCCTTATATTGTTGGAAAGCTGAGAACGTCCTTAAAAAACCCTTTTCGTTTTATCAATTTTGGCTATTAAAAAAGTCATCAACCACCACTGTAAAGTCTGAAAAATCAAGGAATACTGAAAAACACATTTTTTCAATTGACTTTCTAGGCTTGTCACTTCCAAGCTAAATCCCAAAGAAAACCCGAGCCAAAATTTGAAATTTGTACAACAAAAATTGGATATCCGATTTTAATAAGTAAATTCAATAACTAAATTTGCACATAATTAATCTATTGTTTATTAATATATTAATATATAGTATATTAATATATAATATATTAATTTATAAATATATTAGTATATGATATTAGGGAGAGGGAGAGGGGTAAGTGGGGGAGAGATAGAGGGGAGAGAGAGGGGGAAGGGAGAGAGAGAGAGTCTAGGGAAGGGGAGAGAGGGGGGTGAGGGAGGGAGAGAGATTAGGGGAGAGGGGGGGAGGAGGGGAGAGAGAGGGGGGGAGAGAGAGAGAGAGAGAGAGAGAGAGAGATTAGGAGATATGGAGAGAGAGAGAGAGAGGGGGGGGGGAAGGGAGGGAGAGGGAGGGAGAGGGGGGAGGGGGAATGGATCATATTGTGTCCTATGACCCCTTAAGACACCATATGATCCCTTAGGTGTCAAATTTTTATAGGCAGTATTGGCACTTCTTTTTATATTGTAATAATGGTTCATCTTGCCACCTTATGACACACTATGACCCATTAGGACACCATATGGTGTCGTTAGGGGTCATATGGTGTCCTAAGGGGTCATGGGGTACCATATGACCCCTAAGGACAACATATGACCCCTTATGACACCATCATTATGGGTCCTATAGTGTCCTAAGGGGTCATACTTACCTCCTAAGGGGACAACATTTAAAAGGTTATTTTCCTTCATACTTACTTCCTACTGGTCATTTCGGTACTATTCTAGCGAATAGTGCTTCAAGTTGCTCAAACTTATCATCTTCTCTCTTCATATCTTCTAATCCTTTTGCATATAAAGCTCTCCAATCTTGCTTACCGGTTGTAGATGTAGATGCATGAAAAGAGGTTCATTTTTCATAGCTCTAGAAGGTCCAAATTCCTCAAGCTCAAAATCAGATAGTTTCCCAACCAAGGTATCTATGTTGACAAATGTATTAGCCATTGTTTTGAACTCATTAATAGCAATAGCCTTTATTTTGTAAGCCGGTGGTAGGGCTTTCAGGACTTTATAAATAATCTCATCTTCGCTCAGAGTTCCACCACAACATTGAATTCCCATAACAATCTCATTTAATCTTTCCATGAATGCAGTAATCCTTTCATCTTCTTCCATCTTCAGATTTTCATATCTCACTCGGTAACCATAAAGTTTAGCAATCTTCACTGTAGGGTCAGCTTCATTAAGGCTCTGCAATTTATCCCATATATCCTTTCTAGATGATTTGTCTGTTAATCCCATAATTTGCTGATCAAAAAGTGCACACAAGAGGGCTTCTCTTTCTCTACAATCATTCTCAAGCTCCTTGTCTAGGTTTGTCAGAGGAGGATTGCCAAATCCCAGATTAAAGGGTGTGACACCATTATGTGTGATCTCCCAAACCTCCTTGCCAAGACATCTCAAATGAGTCTCCATCCAAATCTTCCATACTATATAATTTGTTCCTTCAAGCCTCGGTATATCCCTTCGAAAAATAGCTCCAGAAGAACTGGATGAACTTGAACTGTTAGTCACCATAGGATCTTCCTCAAGCGGTTAAGCTTTCTGCAAAGAGGACCAAAGCTCTAATACCAATTGTTAGATAGTTCATATAACCGGAAGACAACTGAGAGGGAGGGTGAATCAGTTGTCGTAGATTACCGGAAGCATTAGCAATTTAAAACAATAATACCGGAATAGCAGTAAAAGCATAAACAATAATCACAGAATAAATTTCATCCACACAACACCAAGATTTGTATGTGGAAAACTTGGTAAAGGGAAAAACCATGGTGGGAAGCCTACCCATAGTCAGATAACACTTTTGCAGTAAGTATGTGAATTTACAAAGAAGGGGCTTGCACTTGCAGGAAGGCCAACATCCTAGAGCACATTGCTCATCACAAAAGGAGTCTCACTGACTACATACAAATCCAGACTACAATCTAGAGAATTGTTGAACTGCAAGAGATAGAATCACCTATGTCTGAGCACACTTTTGATTAAGCTCAATACCAGACCTGACTAAATCCTCTTACAAACCCAATTCGATCCCAATTGATCAGCCAACTCCTCTGCCTAAATGATATTATATTATTTGCACATCACATTCCTTGACCATGACCTCTTATAATAACCATGATGATCTACAATGAGATCTTACATCTTATTTATACAAACCCTCGACCATACTAGACAATAAACCAATTACATAATTACTTGAACCATGTCGGCCTAAGACCAAAATAAATAATATCCAACACATGAGATATCCCGTAAATACAATAATAAGTTCTATCCACACGTTACATAAATGTCGGTCCATAACCTAGATCAACTAGGACCAAGTATACGTCCACACGCTTTAGCAATGATCTCCAAACACTAAGTCTCGAACATGATCACCAACAACATCCTAAAACTCCATGAAAAGTTTCAACAACACCAATTATGCAATGCATCAAAGATCTCCACCAAAAGCTCTGCTGGTGAAACCCTCGCCGGAACCAGAAACCAATCTTCTGAGTAAGTAGGATAGCATCCCATCACCAAGCCAAAACCAACTAACCAAATATGAGTATAAGAATTATGAACACGTCAATTTCATCGCCAGACTATACCAGAGTCAACCAGATCATGTCGGATCTAAGTGAACCAAAAACTACTCAACCTACCAGGACCAGAAGGGTGACGGTAAAGCATCCAAACAAATAGTGTTGACATCAACAACAAAACATCAATGCATCACATAATCAGTTCCATCAAATGGCCAACAATCTCCCCCTTTGGCATCGATGGCAACACTAGATGTGAAAAACATCCAAGTACCAAGAAATTCCAAACAAGTCTCCCCTTGTGGAAGACAACCAACAATCTCCTACATATAGCTTTGAATATCAATGATTCTCCCCCCGTGAATAATATCTCTGTAAAGTTCTGAATTTATTTTTTTTCACATCATTATCTCTCCCCCTTTGACATCAATGCCAAAAATCTGACAAAAATATGAAAGCAAAAAAAACATAAGCCTCTAAATCTCAACGCTGACTACTCCCCCTGAGCAGTAGCATCCCACATCAGTGTCAGAATGAATAGTATCTCTAATAATGCATATCGAACTAATGCCAAACCGCATCAATCAAGTCTCTACCGGAGGGGCAAGGACCCCCAATCTATCTCTCAGGTACTCAAATGATTCCTTGGATAAAGGTTTAGTGAAAATATCTGCAATCTATTCTTTAGTGTTCACATAAACCAATTTAACTTCATTTACTTCTACCTTCTCCTTAAAAAGTTGTACTTGATAGATATGTGCTTTGTTTTAAAGTGAAATACCGGATTCTTTGATATATCAATAGCAGCAAAGTTAACATAGTGAATATCTACCAGTGCATCACAATCCACTTTTATATCCTTCACCATTTGCTTCATCCATAAAACTTGTGTATAATTAGTAGCAGCAGTAACATACTCAGCTTCAACGGTAGATAAAGAAGTACATGACTGTTTCTTACTGATCCATGAAACCAACTTCTTTCCAAGAAAGAAAGCTCCACCAGAAGTACTTTATCGGGCATCAACATCTCTAGCCCAGTCAGCATCTATATATGCACATAAAGTGAAGTTATCATCCTTAGGATACCACAAACCATATTCTGATGTACCTTGCAAGTATCTAAAAATTCTTTTCACCACCATCTCATGATTTTCTCTAGGATCACTCTGAAATCTTGAAACAATACAAACAACATTCATAATGTCAGGTCTAGTCTGAGTTAAGTAAAGTAGACCTCCAATAATAGATTTGTATCTTGTAGGATTTATCGGTGCAGAAACATCTTTCCTTGTCAATTTCTCACTTGTAACCATAGGTGTATTTACTTGTTTAGAATCTCCCATACCAAATTTCTTCAACAATACCTTAGCATATTTAGTTTGACAGATAAAAATACCTTTGCTAGTCTCAGTAATCTATGAACCTAAGAAAAATTTAATCTCACCAATAATAGACATCTCAAATTCTTTCTCCATGTTCTTAGAAAATTCTATGCATAATTTATCTTCACCTCCAAAAATAATGTCATCAACAAATACTTTAATAATTAGTATATTATCATCAATGATTTTATAATATAAATTACTTTCAACACTGCCCTTAGTAAAACTAAGCTTTAAAAGATATTTATCCAACCTTGCATACCAAGCTCTAGCTTCTTGTTTCAATTCATATAATGCTTTTTTAAACCTGCAAACCATATATGTATCATCTGATAGTCAAAAAATATTAGGTTGCTCAATATAAACTTCCTCATCAAGATCCCCATTCAAGAATGCACATTTAATATTCATCTGATAAACTTTGTAGTTTTTATAAGAAGCGTAGGCAAGAAATAATCTTACAGCTTCAATCCTAGCTACAGGTGCAAAAGTCTCTCCATAATCAATTCCTTCCTTCTGAGAATATCCTTTACAAACCAATATAGCCTTATTCCTTATAACTTGACCATCCTCGTTCAATTTATTCCTAAAAACCCATTTAGTTCCAATAACATTTTTATTTTTAAGCCGGGGAACCAAAGTCCACGTGTTATTTTTCTCAATCTGATCTAATTCTTCTTCTATAGATTTCAACCAAAATTCATCTTTACATGCCTCAATTACTGATACTAGTTCAACTTGTGAAATTAAACATACCTCATTAGTTTCCAATCTTCTTCTTGTCATCATTCCATTTCTCTTATCCCCAATGATTTGATCTTCAGAATGATTCAATCTCACATACCTAAGAGTCTTTTGACTCTCTGTTCCTCTTCCCCGTTCTTCAGTTACTATAGAATTCTCTGATGTTGCCAGAGTAACTAGTTCAACTCTTTGTTCTGATAAAGGTGCTACCAGTTCAGATATAATCATTTCCACTGTCGGTTCCTTCTCATAAATTCTTATTTGACTTTTGCTTAGCTCATCTACTTTGACATTAGCACTCTCCACTGTTTTCTGCAATCTCTTGTTATAACATCTATATGCTTTGCTTTCATTAGAATAACCAAGAAATATGCCTTCATAACTTCTAGAATCAAATTTCCCAATAGTATCATCTCTCCTAATATAACATTTACTACCAAAAATTCTAAAATACTTAACTATAGGTGTATTGCCAAACCGTAATTCATTAGGTGTCTTATCGGTTTCTCCTTTGATATGTACTATGTTGAATGTATAAACCATTGTACTCACTACTTCTCTCCAATAGATATGAGGTAAATTAGCTTTCATCATCATTGTTCTAGCAGCATCTAAGATAGTAATGTTTTTCCTTTCTACAACTTCATTCTCCTGAGGTGTTCGAGGAGCAGAAAATTGTCTTTTGATACCATGCTTGTCACAAAAGTTATTAAACTCGACAGATGTGAGTTCTCCACCATGATCTGATCTCAAACATTTAATCTTCAATCATGTCTCAGTTTCCACTTTAGCCTTAAATATTTTAAACTTTTCAAATGCTTCAAATTTTTCTCTCAAAAAAGTAACCCACAGCATTCTAGAATAATCATCAATGATTAGCATAAAATATCTATCACCATGACAAATTTTAACTCTAGCAGGACCACACAAATCAGTGTGAATAAGATCAAGAGCATCATTTGATTTATCTTGTATGCTCCTAAAAAAGGTTCTGGCCTGTTTACACATTTGACATTCTTTACATATCGAATTATAGGGCTTCATAATCTTAGGTATATGTCTAACAACCTTAGTTGAACTGATCTTCACAATGCAATCAAAATTCACATGACACAACCTTTTATGCCATAACAAACTTTCATCAATCTGTGTAATCAAACATGTCTTCTTACCGGAATTCAAATGAAATATGTTACCTTTTGTCTGCGTACTAGTTGCAATCTCCAAGCCAGATCTGTTAATGATTTTGCATTTTCATCCTTGAACTGTAATTGAAATCCCTTATCTACCAATTGTCCTACACTCAAAATATTATGCTTCAAACCTTCAACATAATAAACATTGTCAGTATTGTTCTTACCATCCAATGATTTAGTTCCTTTTCCCTTAATCATGCATGCCTTGTCATCTCCAAATCTAACTAGTCCACCATCAATTTCTTGCAAATTCAAAAACTTCCCTTTATCTCCATTCATATGATGTGAACAACCACTGTCAATTACCCATTCATCCTTGTCCTCAATTTTAACAGCAAGTGCCTTCTCCTCAGGTACATTCTCTTCCAATTCCGGCTCATCTTCCTTGATAGCTAAGAATACCCATTCTTTCCCATTGTCAGATCCACTAGAAGAGTCTTCTATCGATTCATCATCTGAATTAGTAATGCCTTCCTCATCCGCTATGTAGCATGATTTATCTATGTTTTTCTTGAATCTATCCTTGTTCTGATTAGGCTTAAATGATCTCTTAACTCTTTCTTCAAATCTTGAATTCCTTTCAGAACATCTAGATGCAAAATGATCAATCTTATTACATGCAAAACATTTAAAAGGTACCTTTCCTTCATACTTACTTCCTACCAATCCTTTTGGTACTCTTCTAGCAAATAGTTCTTCAAGTTTCTCAAACTCATCATCTTCTCTCTTCATATCTTCTAATTCTTTTGCATATAAAGCTCTCCAATCTTTCTTACCAGTTGTAGATGTAGATGCACGAAAAGCAGGTTCAGTTTTCACAGCTCCAGAAGGTCCAAATTTCTCAAGCTCAAAAGCAAATATTTTCCCAACCAAAGTATCTCTATTGACAAATGTATTAGCCATTGTTTTGAACTCATTAATAGTAGTAGCCTTCATTTTGTAAGCCGGTGGTAGGGATCTCAGGACTTTAGAAATAATCTCATCTTCCCTCAGAGTTCCACCTTAATATTGAATTCCCATAACAAGCTCATTTAATCTTTCCATGAATGCAGTAATCCTTTCATCTTCTTCCATCTTCAGATTTTCATGTCTCACTTGGTAACCATCAAGTTTAGCAATCTTCACTGTAGGCTCACCTTCATTAAGGGTCTGCAATTTATCCCATATAGCCTTTCCAGATGATTTGTTTGTTACTCCCATAATTCGTTGATCAGAAAGTGCACACAAGAGGGCTTCTCTTTCTCTACAATCATTCTCAAGCTCCTTGTCCAGGTTTTCCAGAGGAGGATTGTCATATCCCAGATTAAAGGGTGTGACACCATTCTGTGTAATCTCCCAAATCTCCTTGCCAAGACATCTGAGATGAGTCTCCATCCGAATTTTCCATATTGTATAATTTCTTCCTTCAAGTCTTGGTATATCCCTTTGAAAAATAGCTCCAGAAGAACTGGATGAACTTGAACTATTAGCCACCATAGCATCTTCCTCAAGTGGTTAAGCTTTCTATAGAGAGGACCAAAGCTCTGATACCAATTGTTAGATAGTTCAAATAATCAGAAGACAACTAAGAGGGGGAGTGAATTGGTTTTTTACAGATTATTGGAAGCATTAGCAATTTAAAACAATAATACCGAAATAGCAGTAAAAGCATAAACAATAATCACAGAATAAATGTCATCCACACAACACCAAGATTTGTACGTGGAAAACCCAATAAAGGGAGAAACCATGATGGAAAGCCTACCCACAGTCAGATAATACTTCTGCACTAAGTATGTGAATTTACAAAGAAGGGGCTTGCACTTGCAGGAAGGCCAACAGCCTAGAGCACATTGCTCATCACAAAAGGAGTCTCATTGACTACATACAAATCCAGACTACAATCCGGAGAAGTATTGAACTGCAAAAGATAGCATCACCTATGCCTGAGTACAGTTTTGATTAAGCTCAATACCAGAAGACTAAATCCTTTTACAAACCCAATTCGATCTCCATTGATCGACAACTCCTCTTCCTGAATGATATTACATTATTCGTACATTACATTCCTTGACCATGACCTCTTACAATAACCATGATGATCTACAATGAGATCTTACATCTTATTTATACAAACCCTCGACCATAAACAATCAGGTTGGCTACCAGATAATAAACCAATTACATAATTACAAACTATGTCGGCCTAAGACCAAAACAAATAATATCCAACACATAAGACATCCTGAAAATACAACAATAAGTCCTGTCCACATGTTACATAAATGTTGGTCCATAACCTAGATCAACCAGGACCAAGTATACGTCCACGCGCTTCAGTAATGATCTCCAAACACTAATTCTCGAACATGATCACCAACAGCATCCTAAAACTCTATCAGAAGCTGCACCAACACCAATTATGCAATGCATCAAAGATCTCCACCAAAATCTTTGCTAGTGAAACCCTTGCTGGAACCAGAAACCAATCTTCTAAATAAGCAAGATAGCATCCAATTACCATACCAAAATCAACTAACCAAATATGAGTATAAGCATTATGAACAAGTCAATTCCATCACCAGACAATACCGGAGTCAACCAGATCATGCCAGATCTAAGTTAACCAAAAACTACTCAACCTACCGGGACCAGAAGGGTGCTAGTAAAGCATCCAAACAGCTAGTGTTGACATCAATGACAAAACATCAATACAAAACAATCAATTCCTCCATATGGCCAACAATGGTGTCCTAAGGGGTCATGGGATACCATATGACCCCTTATGACACCATGTTGGGTCGTTATGGGTCTTATGGTGTCCTAAGGGGTCATATTGTGTCCTGTGACCCCTTACGACACCAAATTGTGTTGTTATGGGTCATATTGTGTCCTAAGGGGTCATATTATGTCATATGACCCCTTAAGACACCATATGACCCCTTAGGACACAATATGACCCTTTATGACACTATACAACATCGTTATGGGTCATATGACCCCTTATGACACCATATTGGGTCATTATGGGTCCTATGGTGTCCTAAGGGGTCATATTGTGTCCTATGACCCCTTAGGACACCATATGAAACCTTATGACACCAAATTGTGTCGTTATGGATCATATTGTGTCCTAAGGGGTCATATTGTGTTATATAACCCCTTAAGACACCACATGACCCCTTAGGACACAATATGACACTTTACGATATTATATGGTGCCGTTACGGGTCATATTGTATCCTACAGAGTCATATTGGGTCCTATGTCCCCTTAAGACAACATATGATCCCTTACGACACCAAATTGTGTCGTTATGGGTCATATTGTGTCCTAAGGGGTTATATTGTGTCATATGACCCCTTAAGACACCATATGGACCCTTAGGACACAATATGACCCCTTATGACACCATATTGGATCATTATGGGTCCTAAGGGGTCATATGAACCCTCTCCTAATCTCTTTCCCCCCCCTCATCTTTTTCTCTCTCCCTCTACCCCCTCCCCCCTCTCTCTCCTAATATCTCTCTCTCCCCCTCCCCTAATCTCTCTCTCTCTCTAAAATATCAGTACTCAAATTGGATATTTTATTTCTGCCACTATCATTAATGTGGAAATATTAAAAAAAAGGGTAGCAACGGGAATTATTTTTGGGACCCCAAATTTATGCATTAAAATTGGATATTCAATTTTTGTAAAGAAAAAAGAGCCTTGTAGGCAATTTTGTGGGTTCCAATGGCCCACATTCTTCACATTCTGGTTTTTATCGACAATCGTGGGTTTTCAAACAGGTTGAGACAAATTTGTGTTGTTGAGAGATTCTTAAAGTCAAATCTTACATTGTCAATCATTTAGGAGCATCTTTGTGGAGGTAAAAGGGGAGTAGTAGTCGTCGGAAGTCTAAATGCAAAAGAAAGCTTTCAAATGACCAAATTGATGTGTATAGAGAAAGAGATAGAGAATGACATAGGAGGAGAAGACAAGTTATGTTAAATACTGCTAATGTTACTTCAAGTGAAGAGCAAATTGAATTTGAAAATGTTGAACAAGTTATTGAAAATGAAAATTTAGATTTTGAAAGTGAAAATGTAGAACATGTTGAAAATGTTGAAAGTGATAATGAAAATGCTCAACATGATGTGAGAATGGAAAGTGAAAATTTGGGAGTTGACAATGAAGGTGTCCATAATTTTGGTATAAATATGACATTTTTTGATATTGGAGGTGAAAATGTAGAAAATTTTGACATAAGAGGTGAACATGTGGAAAGTTTGACATTGGAGGTGAAAATATGAAAAACTTTGAAATTGAAGATGGAATTGCTCAACCAAGTGAACAATATGTAACACCTAATTACTTCAGAAATGAAGATCCTCTCATGGATGAAAGACAAATTCTAAATCCAAGACCTTCAAGAACCCCAAAATGGTTACTCGAATTTGATGAGAACATTATTGCGAATCTTGAAGACAAGAGGTCAACAAGAACCCTTCCATTGTGTGCTACACAACTTTTCGACCAAAAATTTAGCAATAAGACATTGACCAAGCAATGTCAACTTTTTGTTCAATTGCTAAAGATGATAAAGATGAGACCATTTCTAAACAAATTGAAGATTCATATGAACAAGAAGATGGAGAGAAATTCTATTATTGTTAAAAATCTATTTAATTCTTTCAATTCTATTGGAAAGAATACCAAGGAAAGAGATAAGAGAGCCGCTCAAAGAGTGATTATAACCTCCTTAGGAAGCCATCAATTGAGGAAAGCTCTTCAAATGAGACAAACTTGTGTTGATTTGAACATAAACCGTAAAACTTTGGATAGAGCACTTGCATGAAAACAAAGACTTGGCAATCCACTTCAACATGATACATGGGCTTTTGGTGGGAGGATTCCACGTGTTGATAGAAAGTTGGCTGACAATGTGAAGGAGTAAATTCAACAATTTTGGCACTCTAATTATAGAGTATCACCCAATGTAAGGGATGTTTTGAAATTAAGAATCGGCAACCGAGACTGCACACCACATCCCAAACATTTCTTGGAATCAAGCCAAACATTGTTGTACAAAAAAATTTGTGAAGTACATCCAACATTGCAAATATCACAAAGGGCCTTTGAATCTTTGAAGCCATTTTATTACGTACCTCTTAAGATTTGTAATACTTGTTGTTGCAAGTACCATGTGGATTTTTCAATGTACCATGAACTTTTATGCCATACTAGGATGCATACTAATGAGATGTTGCAGGAGTGTGGTGCAATGATATTTTTGAGATCATCAAGAGACTTGCAAGATCTATTTTTATGCCCTAGAGATGATGGTTGCTATTTCTATAGAAATGATTGTTTGAATGAGAAGTGCTCACAATGTTGTGGGTTGTCAAAGTTTATTTCAAGTTTTCATGAGGGCAGCGAACACAAGTTTGGAAAGAATTATGTTGAGAAAAAAATATATGAGATGATGAAATATACTTTCAAGAGTGGAGGTGAAGGTTCGAGATGCAAATTAGTCTCAAGAGAAGTGAGTGTCACTGAATTTATTTTGAATTTTAAGGAAAATATTTTCTACAAGTATGCAAGGCACACCCATAGGTCTCAGTGGTTAGATCAACAGTTCAAGATGTGTAATAACTCTTTCTCGATTGGCACTATTGTATCAGTGGTTGATTTTGCAGAGAACTATACATTGCACCCACAGAATGAGGTACAGTCTCAGTACTACAATTCAATATAGATTGCTATTTTTTTCATATTACATATAGACATGCTCCTGATAGTACAAAAGAGGATAGGAAGATAACCAGGGAGTATCATTTTTATATGAGTGATGATAGATCACACTCCTCCATGTGCAATATTCTTTCGAGATTTTTTTTGAGTTCTTGCATGAGAAAGATATTGCAATTGATCAACATCTCATATGGTCAGATAACTGTATAGGTTAATTCAAGAATGCCCACGTGTTTTATTGGTTGAGTAGAATATGTGTAGAGAGGCATATACCTCATATTTGGTGTTTTTTTGAGGCAGGGCATGGGAAGAGGGAGCATGATGGAGCAGGTGCATGTTTGAAGAGAGCTCTAGTTAAGGAGAAATTGAAGATTTTAGGTGCAAATTTGTCTGATGTGCTTCCTATTGTTCATTGGTGTTGTTTAGCATTGTCACAACATAGAGGTACCCCTGATTTAGTAAGAACCAGATTCTTTTGGTTGGTTGAGGAGGGCATAGTAGGAGACATATTGGATTGTCAAACAATTAAAGATTCTTCAAAGATACATTCATTTTTGTGATATTTTGCAAAGATAAAGGGCACAATGAAAAGCATAAAAGAGAGACAATAGTATGACAAGGACAAATTGTATTCTCATCAATATACAAATGATCAACTGGATTAACCAATACAATAAATATAGGCAAGGCCAAATGGATATGTGAGCACACAATCATGACATGTGGTTCAATGAGAATCAAGGGTAGGTAAGAAAAAGTAGGGGTAGGTAGGAGAAATAATATAATATTCCACAAGAGGTGGATGACCCACAGAATGTGGAGTGTAACAGCAAGATAAGACCACAAAAGGTGGAATTTCTCCTACAAGCTACATCCCTATGTGCACACTTCCCTAAGTGTCTCATATCCAAACTACAATGAGATGCATTATCCTGTTAACTTAAGTAAAGTGTAATTATATCCTATAAGAATAAATAATTACACCAACACCCCCCCTTAAGTGCAACTTAGGGGAATGAAAACTCAAGTCAACAATGCAAGATGGGTCTCGGCTACTAGGCCATCATAGGTACCCATGTACAATATACAAATGCAAGCAAACCTATGCAATGCAATCTCTCACAAATGGAGAAAGAGAGAAAACCCAGTGGGAAAAAAATACCCCCCAAAAGAGAGATAAATGTTGGAAATTGACACTCATTGGATTCATATGTTTTCATTGATGGCAACAAGATTCTATAGAAGGAATATACTGACAGATATCGGCAGATACCGATAAACACCGGCACCGGCACCGGCACTGGCATCCTACACTTCAGTGAAGCCGACATCAGTCTGGGATCCAGAAAGGTTTTATTTGTAAAATCATTTTATAATTATTATATAGAGACACATTGAATATCTTTTGTAATGTGTTGTAAGCTGACATAAGGCATATTGTTTGTAAAGGGTATATAAGTCAGTTTATTAGGTCATTTTCATATAAGAGAATGTAGATAATGAATGTGGAGAAAAAAGTGATGCGAAGGATATGTATGTAGATCATTTGTATGCAAAAGTAATATCATGCAATGGTCAGTAGATAATTTGTAAATATTTCTTGGAGTATAGGAGATGTCGGTAAAAGGGTTTAGGGTTTATGAACTGGTACAGAACAGAGCTATAACCGGAACTCTTTTTTGCATTGCAGATGCATTTTGTGACTTCACCATTATTGTTTTTGTTAGGAACCGGAGGCAACTGAGAGGGGGGAGGTGAATCAGTTGTCTATTAATTTTAACGCAAATATAACTTAACCAAACATAATGCATAATATCGGTAAACCAGAGTTAATGTCGATAGACAGTTTAACAATTAATAATAGTACCGGTAAAGTTTAATGCATGAAATAGAAAGACAAATAACATCCACAACACATAACATAGACATTTGTACGTCGAAACCTTGTAAGGGGAAAAACCACGGTGAGAAACCTTACCCACAACCACATGATACTACAGCAGATAGTACATGTGTACAAATGGGGTCTGCACATGCAGAAAGGCCGACAACCTAGAGCTCACTGCTCAATCACAAAATGGGAGTCACACTAACTACAATTGGATGGTTAAATCCAATGATAATGTACTACTCAAAATAGCATCTTCATATACTGGATTCAGTACCGGTTAAGCTCTGATGGATCTTCAAATGATGTTTACATGTATATATCTCTACTTATATTTGCATATACCTTATTACATTCCCTTTCACACCTCCTCTATAATCTCACAAATGAGATCTTACATATATACCAAAACCTAAGACCAAATGTGTAGGTTGGCTCACTAAGAATATTACAATTAAATCAATTAACAAATGAATCAATATGCGATGCATCATGTCGGCTTAATGCATTTACAATAATAACCAATCAATAAAACATCTTCATAATGTGTCGTGCTGATCTAGAATAGATAACGCTTGCCGGTCCATAACCTAGACCTATTTGCCGGAACAACAAATATGCAAACTTGATTAGACCAATAATCAAATCGCCAAAACCAAGTGTCCAAACAATGTCTTTGACATAACCAAGTAATCTCCATATGATAACAGATCATCCTCAGTGTTGGTGAACAATATAACCTGTCGGTGAACTAGATACCGATGACTGTGCATAAGTCACTGAACATGTTGGTGAACATAACCAAAGATCTTCAATGCCAATAGGTTTTCACAAGTGTTGATAAATGTTGACATCAATGACAAAAACAATGCAACACATCCATAATACCAACAATCTCCCCCTTTGGCATTGATGGCAACACAAGATGGAAAAACCATCTAAGTGCCAAAGCAGAAATGCCAAAAACCAAAAGCCAACAATCTCCCAAAGAGATCATTAACCAGAAATCAAAATACAGATAGAGAGTAACAATCTCTCCCCCAATGAATAATCTCTCCCCAAAAGATAATGTGTTATTCCATAGATATCTCTTCCCCTTTGACATCAAATGCCAAAGCAATACAAAACTAGATACAATCAGTTCATAGAACTTATTACAAAAACCAATTGTTATAACCAAATTTATCCAATCTACTCCCCCTGAGAAGTAGCTCTCCTCATCAAAGCCGGAAAAATATTTCTCTGTTAATTCTACCGGTCTGATGCCATGCTCCAACTGTCTAAGTTTCTACTGGTGAGGGTATAACTCTAGGCTGCTCTCTTAGATATAAAAAGGTTTCCTTAGGCAAAGGCTTAGTAAAGATATCTACAATCTACTCTTTAGTATTCACATAAACCAATTTCACTTCTTTTGCTTCAACATTCTCTTTTAGAAAATTGAATTTGATAGAAACATATTTAGTTTTAGAGTGAAATACCATATTCTTTGATATATCAATTGCTACCATATTATCACATTAAATGATTATAGGTTCTTTGCATCTTACCTTTATGTCCTTAAACATTTGCTTAATCCATAATACCTGTGTACAATTAGTTGCTACTGCAACATATTCTGGTTATGTTTTTGATAAAGATGTGCAACTTTGTTTCTTGCTCAACCATGAAATTAGTCTACTACCAAGAAAAATTGCTCCGCCGGTGGTGCTTTTTTTGTCATCTACATCTCCTACCCAATTTGCATCTGTGTATGCACATAAATCCAAATTGTCATCTTTAGGATACCATAAACCAAGATTTGTTGTGCCTTGTAGGTATCGAAAAATCCTTTTCACTATTGATTCATGATTTTCCTTAGGATTACTCTAAAATCTTGAAACAATACATACTGCATTCATAATATCAGGTCTTGTTTGTGTAAAATATAGTAAACCTCCAATCATAGATTTATATCTTGTCGGATTAACAGGTGTTGATTCATCCTTCAATGATAGTTTATCAGTTGTAGTCATAGGAGTACTTACTAGTTTAGAGTTTTCCATACCAAATTTCTTTAGCAGTTCTTTCAAGTACTTAGATTGATTTATGAATATACCTTTATCAGTCTGTGAAATCTGCAATCCTAAAAAGAATTTTATCTCCCCAATCATAGACATTTCAAATTCTTTCTGCATCTTTTTAGAAAAGTCTTTACACAATCCTTCTTCTCCTCCAAAAATGATATCATCAACAAAAACTTCAATAACCAAGATGTCATCATTAGTCACTTTGTAATATAAGTTGTTGTTAGCATTACCTTTAGTGTAACCAAGCTTCAAAAGATATTTGTCCAATCTAGCATACCAAGCTCTAGGAGCTTGCTTCAATCCATATAAAGCTTTCCTTAACCTGCAAACCATATCTTTGTCATCTGTCAAAGAAAATCCATCAGGTTGTTCAATGTAAACTTCCTCTTCAAGATCACCATTCAGAAATGCACATTTAACATCCATTTGATATACTTTATAGTTCTTGTGTGCTACAAAAGCTAAGAATAATCTGACTGCCTCAATTCTAGCTACTGGTGCAAAGGTTTCATTGTAATCAATTCCTTCTTTCTGTGAATATCCCTTACACACTAATCTTGCTTTGTTTCTGATTACCTTACCATCTTCATTAATTTTATTTCTGAATACCCATTTAGTTCCAATTACATTTTTGTTTTTAGGTCGGGGAACCAATGTCCATGTGTTATTCCTTTCAATTTGTTCTAATTCATCTTCCATAGCTTTAATCCAATGTTATCTTCACATGCCTCATTAATAGTTGTTGGTTCAATTTGAGAAATTAGACATACCTCTTCATTTTCTAGTCTTCCTCTTGTCATAACACCTTGATACTTATTCCCAATTATTTGACTTGCAAAGTGATTCAATCTTACATACCTAGGTGTATTCACTTGTTGTTTTTCTTCAGTCACTGTGGAATTCTCAGATGATGCCGGCATGACTGGATCAACATTTTGTACTAGTGTACTCATTGTAGGTTCATTTGTGATTATCTCAACTGCTGGTTCAAAGTCCATAGACCTTGAATTACCTCTAAACTGTTCATCAATCTTCATATTTTCACTCTCAATGATTTTCTACAATCTCTTGTTAAAACATCTATATGCCTTGTTCTTAGATGAATAACCAAGAAATATTCCTTCATCACTTCTAGGATCAAATTTCCCAATATAATCATCTCTTCTAATATAACATTTTCTTCCAAATATTCTGAAATATTTAAGAGTGGGAGTATTACCAAACCATAGTTCATGAGGGGTCTTACCGGTTTCACCTTTGATGTGAACTCTATTGAATGTATAAATAGTTGTATTGACTACTTGTCTCCAATATACATGAGGTAGGTTTGCTTCCGATATCATGCTTCTAGCTGCATCCAAAATAGGTATGTTCTTCCTTTCCACAACTCCATTTTGTTGGGGTGTCTGAGGTGCTGATAATTGTCTTCTGATTCCATTCACTTCACAGAATGTATTAAATTCCTTAGATGTGAATTCACCTCCTTGATTTGATCTCAAACATTTGATTTTCTTACCAGTTTCATTCTCTACCATTACTTTGAATAGTTTGAATTTCCCAAAAGCTTCTGATTTCTCCCTGAGAAAAGTAACCCAACACATTCTAGAATAATCATCAATGATTAGCATAAAATATCTATCTCCTTGTAAACTTCTAGTTCTTGTTGGACCACATAAATCAGTATGAATTAAGTCAAGAACATTATTGGATTTTTCTAGAATACTCTTAAAAGTTGCTCTAACTTGCTTTCCGAATTGACATTCCTTACATACCGGATTGTGAGGTTTAACAATCTTAGGTAAATCCCTTACTGCCTTAGTTGTACTGATTTTCACAATGCAATCAAAATTTACATGACAAAGTCTTTTATGCCATAATCAACTTTCATCAATATGTGCAATCAAACATGTCTTCTTAGTGTTATTCAAATGAAAGATATTACCTCTAGTCTGATTACCGGTTGCAATTTCCAAACCAGTTTTGTTCATGATTTTGCATTTACCATTCTTGAATTGTAGCTGAAATCCCTTTTCAACTAGCTAACCAACACTCAAAAGATTATGCTTCAAACCTTCAACTTAGTAAACATTGTCAGTATTGTGATTACCATCAAAAGATATAGTGTCTTTTCCTCTGATCAAACAAGCTTTATCATCCCCAAATCTTACTAGACCTCCATTGTATTCTTGAAAGGTTAAGATTTTACTTTTATCACCAGTCATATGATGTGAATATCCGGAATCAATGATCCATTCATCCTTTTCTTCAATTTTAGCTGCCAGGGCCTCCTCTATCGATTGGACAGTAGGTGTTGGTTGATCTTCTATTATTGCAACAAAAGCCCATCCATTGTCTATCGGTTCCTCATCAGAATCATCAGTAACTCCTTCATTAGCATAGTAACATGATTTTTCTCTATTCTTCTTAAATCTATATCTCTGATATTCAGGGTTAGGCTTATATGTTCTTTTAGCTTCTTCTTTCAATCTTGCATGTCTATCAGGACACCTAGATGCCATATGACTAATTTTATTATAGTTAAAACATTTAAATGGTGCTTTACCTTCATACTTACTTCCAACTAGACCTTTAGGCATTTTCCTTGCAAATAGTTCTTCAATCTCTTCAAGTTCTTCATTCTCTCTTCTAATTTCTTCAAGTTCTCTAGCATTGAGTTCTTTCCAATCAGATTTTTCAGATGATGATGATGTTGTAGATGATGAAGCTTTGAAATCCAAATCTATCTTAATTGTAGCAATAGGACCAAATTCCTCAAGTTCAAAAGCTGAAATTTTTCCAACCAAAGTGTCTCTAGATACTGATGTATTAGGCATTGTTCTCAATTCATTAATAGCAGTTACTTTCATTTTGTATGCCGGTGGCAATGCTCTTAAAACTTTAGAAACATTTTCATCTTCACTTAAGGATCCTCCACAACATTGTATACCTAAAGCAATTTCATTAACTCTTTCCATAAAAGCAGAATTTCTTTCATCTATTTCCATTTTTCAGATTTTCATACCTGACCTGGAAGCATTGCATTTTTTCAATTTTGACAGTGGTATCACCTTCATTTAATGTCTCCAATTTATCCCAAATAGCTTTAGTAGTAGATCGGTCTGATAATCCCATGATTTGCTGATTTGATAATGCACTCAAAAGTGCTTTTCTTGCTTTGCAATCATTCTCCTGATCTTTAGCCAAGGTTGGTGGATTAGGTTGACTCTACATAGGACCAACATAGACATTCTTTGTAACATCCCATATATCTTTTCCAATGTAATTCAGATGTGTCTCCATTCTGATCTTGCATATACCATAGTTAGTTCCATCAAGTTTCAGACTGTCCTTCCCGAAATAGTTAGTTGCCATAGAATATCCTCAAGCAGTTAAACTTCTGCAAAAAGAGGACTTAGCTCTGATACCAATTGTTAGGACTCAGAGGCAACTAAGAGGGGGGGGGGGCTAAATCAGTTGTCTATTAATTTCAATCCAAATATAAATTAACCAAACTTAATGCATAATACCTGTAAACCAAACTTAATGCATAATACCTGTAAACCAAACTTAATGTCGGTAGATAGTTTAACAGTTAATAACAGTACAGGTAAAGTTTAATGCATGAAATAGAAAGACAAATAACATCCACAACACATAACACAAATATTTGTACGTGGAAACCCTATAAGGAGAAAAACCACGATGGGAAACCTTACCCACAATCATATGATACTACTGCAGATAGTATGTGTGTACAAATGGGGTCTGCACATGTAGAAAGACCAACAACCTAGAGCTCACTGCTCAATCACAAAATGGGAGTCACACTGACTACAATTGGATGGTTAAATCCAATGATAATGTACCGCTCAAAATAGCATCTTCATATGCTAGATTAAGTACCAGTTAAGCTCTGATTGTCTTCTTCATACCTTTCTTGAATCTTCAAATGATTTCTATGTGTATAGCTCTGCTTATATTCGCATATACATTATTACATTCCCTTTCACACCTCCTCTATAATATCACAAATGAGATCTTACATATATACCAAAACCTAAGACCAAATCTGTAGGTCGGCTCACTAAGAATATTACAATTAAATCAATTACAAATGAATCAATATGTGATGCATCACGTCGGCTTAATGCATTTACAATAATAACCAATCAATAAAAAATCTCCATAACATGTCGTGTTTATCTGGAATAGATAATGCTTTCCGATCCATAACCTAGACCTATTTGCCGGTAACAACAAATATGTAAAGTCGATTAGACCAATAACCAAATCACCAAAACCAAGTGTCCAAATAATGTATTCGACATAACCAAGTAATCTCTAGATGATAACAGATCATCCTCAGTGTCGGTGAACAATATAACCTGTCGGTGAACTAGATACCAGTGACTGTGCATAAGTCACTAAACATGCTAGTGAATATAACCAAAGATCTTCAATGCTGATAAGTGGTCACAAGTGTTGATAAGTGCTGACATCAATGACAAAACCAATGCAACACATCCATAATACCAATAGTTTTATCTCAGCAGAAGCTTGTAGTCAGTGAGACTCTATTGTGTTGAGCAGTGTGCTCTAGGAAGTGTTTCTTCCTACATGTGCAGGCCCCCATGCTATGTAATATCTTTCATATGGCTAGTGAATTGATATTGTGGGTCACAAATCCCACCGTGGTTTTTCCTCTTTGAGGTTTTCCACGTATTAAATTTGGTGTGTTATGGTGTTCATTCATGTGGCTGGTTTATTTACTTCATGTTATATGTTTCTTCATTTACCGGTTTACATGTGTATGTTATAATAAAGTAAAATCTTATATCACCGGTAGAACACTGATTTACCCCCCCCCCCCCCCCCCACCCCCTCTCAATGTTCTTGGATTCCTTCTATTCCAACAATTGGTATTAGAGCCTGGTGTCTCAGAGGAAGTTTAACAGCTTGAGGAAGATCTTGAAACTAGAATCATTGAATATGGCTATGGAGAAGCAACTTGAGATGACACTTGAGGATTGTGATGTTGAAAGGTTGAAGAACTTAAAGCTGGAAGATGAATTGAATTCTTCTAATGAATTTATTCTTGTTTTGCAAGAATGTTTATCATATACTCAACCTAGGAGGAAGGAACTTTTGCAAAACTATGATGATGAAGAGAAAAATGCACTTAAGGAACAATGTCAGAAGATGAGTCAACAAAACATTCTCATGAAGAATGAAATGCAAGACCTAAATGTGAGGATGTCTAAAGAAATTGAGGACAGAAAGAAGAAGGAAGAAAATCTTGTTGTATCTCTGAAGAGTAAATTTGAAGAATGTGGTAGGTTGGCTCATGAGAATGATATGTTGAGAACTAATTTGGTACAATCCCAGAATAATGAACAAGAGCTTGAAAGACAAATAATGACTCTGAGAAATTATCTGACTACTGCAAGTGACTATAAAGAAAAATTCAGGATTAGTGTTGCACAACTAGATGATCTATTGAAAAGACAAAGGCAAAATGAATATTCTAGAGGACTTGGATTTGAACAAGGCGAAAGCTCCAGTACTGCAAATAAAGATCAGATAACTGGTATGCAAAACTCATCAGACCAGAGGAAACCAGTAAGGAAATCTAATGCTTAAAAATTCAATGGTAGATGCTTTGTTTGTAATAAATTTGGCCATATGGCTAAACAATGTAGAAATAGAGCAAATCAAAACTATAATTCAGTTCCCAATCAATGCACAAATTGCAAGAAATATGGTCATAAGTCAGAAGATTGCAGAATGAATGTTAAGTGTCATGCATGTGGAAAGTTTGGACATTTGGCTAATCAATGCAGATCAAGGAATGACACTAGATATGGCAAAGCAATTCAAAAGAACAATGTTACATGTTATGCATGCAACAAAATAGGTCATGTTGCTAAGTACTACAGAAGCAAGACTAAACTGGTTAGCAATGATAGAGCAAATGAGAAAGGAAAGTAGAAGGTAGATGAATTACAACAAGATCACACCAAGAGATGGGTTAGACAGTCTGAAGAACCAAGTGGAGATGCAACTACACCAGTAACTGCACTAGTAAATCCACCGATAGAATAGAGCATTCCTGCACCGGTAGGAAATTCAACCGATAACTGAGGTAGATGCCTTAGGGGTTGGTAAATTCATTTTAAATCTTGTATATTCCTGAGAAGAGATCTAGAAAGATATCTAGAGATTGGTATTTATCATTGATGGAGTTTTATCCAACATAAAACTGTGAAACCAACATCCGATAGGACACATCGATAAGCATTTATGACAATGAAGAATTAGGGTTTACTTGCTAGTAAAAAGGGAAAATCAACTCATTTTCACTAACCCATCACTCGAGCAAACTAGAGTGAAGAAAAGATGAACCATAGGCAATCAAAAGCGAGCAAAGGAATTCTAAAGAGATTTCTAGTAGTTTTCTAAGAAGTCATCAAGATCTTTCAACCGGCAATTGTTATCCAAGTATTTCTTTGAAATGGCATTTAGATCATCCTTTGCTCCTACTTTCATTATGAATCCCATTGTAGTTGAGGTTAAGGATAGGCTTAGATTTGTTTTCAAATAAGTTTCTTAAATAGAAATGAAAGAAGACTCTACTAGCGCATTTTCGAGGGTTCCCGATGGCATAGTATATGTGGAAGATGTCAGAGCTTATATTCACTGCACTTTGGAGGATTTAGGCACTTGAAGTTAATATTGGTTTCAATAAGAAAAGGAGGGAAAATAAAATAGACAAAATGTCTACTTTTGTTCAGAATGTAATTCACAGGATAGATACAGAACTAGGTTTTGGATCTAAACCGGTAGATCAACCAGCAATGACTGGAGTGAAAAGTGCTCCAGAGGTAAAGAGGCCAAAAACCTTCATATCTTCTATCACTTCTGACTCTAATACTGAGGATAATCAACCTCTTGCATTCAGAAGGGTACAGAGGAAGAAAGTTGACAAGCCTCTAGTAGAAGAGAGGGAGATGGAATCAAGGAGGAAGCTAGTAAGAAAGGTGACAACAACATCCACAGCTCCGGAAAGGAAACCTACCTAGAAGAGGAAGCCAACTCCATCCGCCCCTGCAACCCCCAGCAAGAAGAAGAAAAAGAGTGAGATAGGTGAAGAAATTGAATTCGGTAAAATGACTTGTGCATAATTAATTGATGAGGTAACTAAAGATGGAATTTTGAAGAATGTGTCAATTTTTTATGAGCATTTAGATGACAATGAGCAAAATGAAATGGAAGAAGCAATTTTGTTATATTTAGACATATATGAGAAGGCTTTGATAGATATTTTGAAGGAAAATCCTTTATCTTTGTACAATAAGTTGGATGCAAGGAGATTAGATGTAGTCAAGAGGGACATAGAGATTAAAGAAGTTGAACTTTTAGGCATTTGCGGTTCTATAAATAATTGGTAAAAAAAATATGTATAGAAGTTGCAAATAGAACAATCTTTAGCAGCAAACCTTGGCAAATAAGCGTAATGATGGGTAGAGTCAATGAAATAATAAATGAGACCAGAGAAGGATGTGCTAAATTTTTTCCAAAAGAATCCTGATTTCCTTACTTCCCGAGAAGAATTTGCTAAGGCAACAACTCCCACCATTCTGGATAGATCAAAAGGAAAAGAAATTTTGGGGAACTCAAATAAAAATTTGAATGAACCAATAGATAATTCTCAATCAAATAAGTGTGTACAGACTCCACTGGCAGATAAACCTAAAATTAATGATAGTGTATAGGCTAAACTGACAGAGACAACATATGTGCAATTTGAGAAAGGTAAAATAGATAATGTACAGGATACAGATAATATTATGGATAATAATCCACCAGTAGTGATAGATACTTCACCAAGTGGCGAAGCCACCAGTGAAAAAGAGGATGAGAAAAGGGATACACCAGAAGATGATAAAGAAAAGGAGACTGATAAGAGTAAAGCTGCACAAACAACCAGAACTAAACTGACAGTTGATTCCTCATCAAAACTTTTGGAAATTGACACTTATTAAGTTGAGAAGAAATCAATCTTAGAGATGGGTCCCATAGAGATAATGATGATGACTGCTCAAAAATTAATAAAGGAGGGATCTGTAGACAAGGGGATAATAGATTAGTCAATAACAGTTTTGCACAGACTGATTATGGAATGTATGATTGAAAATGAAGAGAGCCCTTCCGGCAAGCTTAAGGCATTGATAGAACACATCTCTAAAAACTTCCAATCATTACAACAGATTCTGACTAGAAGCACTTGAAAGATTTAATTTGGCTAAGAAAGTCACTTTTGACCAAATTATTGAGACATAAAAGAGGAAGATTGAAGAGAAACTTATACTTATTGAAAATTCTTTGAAACAGTGTACTAACATTTAAAGGGTCTATTGTAATATAGAGATTCTTATAGAAAATGTAGATAAGAGGATAAAGGAGTTACAAGAAAAGATTGTTAATATTGCTAATTCTTTTGATGGACTAACTTCACTTACAATATCTATTGATGGACAAATTTTGAATTTGGAGAACCAAATTTTTTCTTTTGAAAAGGGAAGAGATAACATCATTCGAAGATCCAGAAGTCTCAGAGGTCTAGTGAGTCCAAGATTGGATTCACTTGGTGTACATAAGAGGGAATGCATGGATATGCTTGGGAATCCCATAGCGGCAGAAGTCACTGAGAAAGAATCACTTGCACATTTACTGAGTGGACTTGTATCCATATCCGAAACATTCAAAACCGGCTTGGATACTTATATATAGTTACTAGAGAAAGCTTATCTATAAATCTTGAAATTGGTCAAGCTCCAGTAAGTAATTTGTAATTATTCATTCTTTTGCATATATTCCTAACAATTCTTTCAATTCTTTCACTGGACTTTGGCATTGGTACCAAAGGGGGAGCATATGTATGTGAAAAATGAAATGAAAAGGAAAGTATGTATATAATCCTAGGGGGAGGATATCAAACAAAGAGTATATTAATCAAAGGAGGAGATAAATGCAATCATGGTCAATCAGCTCAGGGGGAGCATGTTTCAGTTTTAGTTGAACCGGCAAGGAATCCATTTTTCACATGAGTATTGCCATCAATTCCAAAGGGGGAGATTGTTGGCAATTGACACTCATTGGATTCATATGTTGTCATTGATGGCAACAAGGTTCTATAGAATGCATATACCGGAAGCTATTGACAGATACCGACATACACCGACATTGGCACCGATACTAGCATCCTACACTTCAATGAAGTCAACATTAGTCTGGGGTCCAGAAGGTTTTATTTGTAATATAATTTTGTAATTATTGTACAGAACTGACATTGAATATCTTTTGTAATGTGTTGTAAGCTGACATAAGGCATATTTTTTGTAAATGGTATATAAGCCAGTTTATTAGGTCATTTTGATATAAGAGAATGTAGATAACGAATGTGGAGAAAAAATTGATGCAAAGGATATGTATGTAGATCATTTATATGCAAAAGTAATATCATGCAATGGTTAGTAGACAGTTTGTAAATCTTTCTTAGAGTAAAGGAGATACCAGTAAAAGGGTTTAGGGTTTATGAACTAGTACAAAACAAAGCTATAACCAAAACTCTTTTTGGCATTGCAGATGCATTTTGTGAGTTCACCATTATTGTTTTATCTTAGTAGAAGCCTGTAGTTAGTGAGACTCTTTTGTGTTGAGAAGTGTGTTCTAGGCAGTATACCTCCCTACATGTGCAGGCCCCCATGCTATGTAATATCTTTCATATGACCTGTGAATTCATATTGTGGGTCACAAATCTCAATGTGGTTTTTCCTCTTTGAGGTTTTTCACATATAAAATTCAGTGTGTTATGGTGTTCATTCATGTGGTTGGTTTATTTACTTCATGTTATATGTTTCTTCATTTACCAGTTTACATGTGTATGTTATAATAAGGTAAAATCTTATATCACTGGCAAAACACTGATTCACCCCCCCCTCTCAGTGTTCTTGGGTTCCTTCTATTCCAACAATAAATGTACAAAAGACTCTCAAAGAAGAAGGACAAAATCTCAAAGAGGAAAAAGTCCCACCATAAGAGAGGAAGGAGAAGTCAACTAAACCCTCCTAATGAAACATCCTGCACCCCCAAGAGAGCTCACAACTACTAGAACTTACTCTAAGTGAAGGGTTTGGTGAATATGTCTACAACCTACTCTGTTGTAGGACAATACTGCAAATCAATGACCTACTCCTGAATCAGCTCTCAGATGTAGTGCATATGAATCTCAATGTGTTTGGTTTAGTGATGTTGAACCCGGTTCTTCGAGATCGGTCATGGAGTGGAGAACCCAAACTCTGTGAGAATAGGCTAAAGCCAAATAGTCTCAATCGCTGTGTTAACAGCCCCTCGATACTCAGCCTCAGTCAAAGAGAGAAATAGCATGTTTCTTCTTTCTCTGCCAACAAATGGGGCCCGAACCAAGGTGGAAGCTATAACTAGAAGTAGACTTACGATCATCAAGATCGCCAGCCCAATCAGGGTCTGTGTAACCAACCAAGCAAAGTCTTGTGCCTGCTGCATAGTGAATACCATAATGATGTGTTTTGTAGATGTAATGTAAGATGCATTTGGTGGCTTTCCAATGAAGCTCATGTGGTTCTTATATGAAGTGGGAAACCATGCCAACCGCAAATGAAATGTCAGGACGTGTGTGAGTCAAGTAGATGAGACTACCCACAAGCTGACGATACAATGTAGCATCAACTGGTGGAGAAGAGCACCTAGCCTCAAGCTTGACTCCTACAAGAAAGGGAGTCGATGCATGCTTACAATCAACCATGCATGCAAGTAGATCAAGAGAATACTTGGGCTGTGATAATATAATTCCAAAAGGTGACTGTGAAATCTCTATCCTAAGAAAGTAGTGACCCAAGTTAGTCTTAGAAAATTTGTCATGCAAAGTAGATTTGACACTACTAATGATGGATGCGGTACTCCCTGTAATGATCAAATCATCATAGAGCACAAGTATCAAGTGTGAGTCATCTCGTTGAAAAATGTAGACATTTGGATCAGAATGACACCTGGTGAACCCTGCTGAGAGAAGAAAGGAATCCATCTTGGCATACCAAGCCCTGGGGACCTGCTTAAGGCCATAGAGAGATTTCCTCAATCTGCAAACCAAGGAAGAATCTTGGATGAAACCCTGTGGCTGCTCCATATATCTCCTCATCAAGATTTCCATGAAGAAAGGCACTCTTCACATCCATCTGATGTACAACCCAACCATGAGTTATAGCAATAGCAAGTGTCAAGTGAATGGAATTCATCTTGGCTATGGGTGCAAAGGTCTCAGTATAGTCAACACCTGGAACCTGAGAGAAACCTTTCACAACAAGTTGAGCCTTATACTTATCCACACTACCATCCGCTGCAAATTTGGTATGATAGATCCACTTACATTGAACCATCTTTCTCCCCTTAGGTAGAGGGACTAACTCCCATGTGTTGTTCCTTATCAAGGAACTATACTCTTACTCCATATCTTGGTCCTAGTCAGGAACCCCTGATGCTTCCTAAAATGTCTGTGGATCGAAAGTGGTAGCAATGTATGCATGTGGAAGATCGTGATGCCTTGATCGAGTCCTCCATATATCTGAAGGATCCCCAACGAGAGAACCCACTAACTCAAGTGTCTGTCAAGCCCAACACGATCTAGGTGGAGGTGGACAATGAGGCTCCTCAACTGCAAGTGGACCCTATGGAGGTGTAACCCTGCAAGTCAGAGTTGAAGGAGTCTCACCATTTGAATCACTCTCATCACTATCCATAATGGAGGAAGGTAGAGGAGGAAGGGAGGCTAAGCTAGGAGAGATTTCCTCAAATGAACACTCCTCTCAATAAATACCTCATGTGTCTTAGGATCCATCAATCGATATGCCTTAACACCCTTAGAATATCCAACAAAAATACAAGGCCTACTCTAAGGTTCCAATGTCGTGTGTTTCTACGGAGGAATGAGAGCCCATGCCGGACACCCAAACACTCTAAAATGTCTCACAATTGGTTTCCTACCAGCCCAAGCCTCAAAAGGAGTAATACCTGTCAAAGCTTTGTGAGGAACCCAATTTTGGATGTATGTGGCACAACTGATAGCCTCTTCCCAAAAGGCGGGATCAAGAGAGTGTGCATGAATCATACAGCTAGCCATTTCTTTGAGAGTTCTATTCTTCCATTCTACAACTTCATTCTATTGTGGAGTGTAGGCAACTGAATGTTGAAGATCAATCCCCTCAAATGTACAAAAATACTCAAGTCTTTTGTTCACATATTTCCTTCCATTATCTGTGCAAAGAATCTTGACCACTTTCCCTAATTGCTTCTCCACATGAGCCTTGAAGTCTAGAAATTTGTCAAACACTTCACTCTTATGAACAAGAAAATAGACCCAAGTGAAGTGAGAGTAGTCATCAATGAAGGTGATGGAAATGGACCTACTAGATCATTGTGAACAAGTTGAAGAACTTCCAAAGCTCTCAAAGCTTTCCTCTTATCAAACTTCTCCTCGGGATGTTTGCCCATGGAACATCCTGAATATACACCCTCTAAGAAACTGATTCGAGGTAGACCTATGACCATGTCTTTAGTGCTAAGATGTTGAAGATAGTGATAGTTGAGGTGACCAAACCACTCATTCCATAGCTTACTTTTTGAATTTGAATGAGTAAGAAAGGCCCTAGAAGGAGAACATGGTACAAAGTGGGAGAATGAATAAAGCCTTGAGTTGTCATTGACTTGTCCCACTGCTACCAAGGCATCATTATCAAGTTCCTTTACCACAACTGAATCAGGTGTAAACTCAATACTTTTTCCATTCCCATAGTGAGTGATTTGGTAGATAGAGAGAAGATTGGTAGACAAGTTAGGAACATAAAGAACATTCTCAAATGTTCCATCATCCATGTCAAGTGAACCTTTCCCTTCAACCTCAACTTGTGTATCTTCTCCTATGTAAATGTGAGGTACATTTGATGGCTCCAATGAAGAAATATGCTCCTTTGTAGACGACATGTGTTAAGAGGCACCCGAGTCAAGTATCCATTGTTGTGAAGACCCTGTTTTAGCCTCAAATGCTTTCCCTTTTCCCTTAGACTGTGAGGAAGAGGAAGGAGATGAATCCCTCTTGTTGTAGGTGGATCAAAAATTGATGTTGTTCTTCTGAAGAAGATGTGTCAACTCATCAACTTTCTTGGTGTGGCATCGATGCTCATCATGACCATAATTTTTTCAAGAATGACAAGTTGGTTTATCCTTCTTAGGTGGAGTCCCCTTCTTGGTAGAGGATGAAAAATCACCTTGTGATGGAGAGGATGATTGTCCTTTTTCTTGTTGTGGCTTTGACTTAGATTGCTTCTTCTTCTTCTTGGAATCTTTACCTTGACTCCCTTGACTCCCGTGATTAGCAACCAAAGCCTTGAACTTTGAAGACTTGAGAATCCCCATGTTCAACAACTTAGATTGTTCCAACATCAACATTTCTGTGAAAGCATCAAATGAAGGCATAGTGTAGGAACTCCCCACTGTCAAACAATGAGTTTGGAAGTTAGAAACAAATGTTGCATATTTAGGTGATAGCTTGTCCAACAAGTTGAATATCAACTAAGAATCTTTTTTGTCAATTCCACAATCCTTAAGCTTTTCTCTTAGCTCATTTGCTTTGGTGACATAATCTTGGATTGTATCAAAACTCTTGGGATCCAAGTTGGTGAGCTCATTGTCAATCTTGTAACCTCTAATTTCATCAACTTGACCATACAATTTCTGAAATATGTCCCAAACCTCTTTGATTGTAGAACACTTCTCAATGTTAAAAATGAGGTCATCTGATACATACTTATGCAAAGTTCCAAGAGCCATGCAATTCTTAATGAGTCATTCTAACTGAGAATTAGGATAAGCCGTAGGATCTAGTGGTGCTACTATTGTTCCATCTATATAATGCATGAGTCATTTTTCCATTAGTTTGCTCCATGCTTTAATTTTCCAAGACGCATAATTATGAGGAGTTAAAGGTGGAAAATTATGAGGACTAATAGCAAAAAAAATGAAAGGGCACAAGGAGAGAGAGGCACAATCACACAAAAAACCCCCCCAAATTCACTCAATCAAAGAACCCCCAAAAAAAATGATGATTTGGCACTTTATACTTAGTGCGTGTACAATGGGCCACTTGCAAAAAAAATGGCAAAGTGGACTTCTAATTTCAACTTTACAACTACCTCAAAGAGGCCAAAGGAGACTCAAACTGAAAATGCAAGAGATATGAACTAAGATCCAAGAAAATTACAAGTACCAAGTAGGCCAAAAAGGACCAATATCTGAAAGTATAATAACCACTCAAAATATCTTAAAAATGATCATATATTATGAAAGTAGATGAAAAAATATGCATTTTTAAAAAAAACAATATCTGAAAAGGAGGTCGTATGAGCCTAAATGAAGCTTTTGAAGTTGTAAAATTAAGGATTGGATAGGTACAGATGAGAGAATCTGAAAATTCTAAAAAACCTATGTACCAAAATAAAAAAATAGACACACCATTGCAGAGAGCACAAAAAATTAGCCCAAATAAAAAAAAATTGAACCCAAAAAGGAGCAAAATTGAGCAAGTTATGAGCCTCCAAAGTTGACCCAAAAAACCAAATTGCTCAACAGAGAGGGGTCTCAAATTTTCAAAAAAGTGTTGACGCAAGCTGACATCAGTAAATCACTATGTTAAATTTCATGATCGTATGACCATCAAAATGGTCGTTGCACCCCTGGCTGACCATACAGAAATGCTGACATGGCACTGACTGAGCAGATGATGTGTATGAGTGTTTTCCACAAGCCAGTGGCCTCTTGCCACGTGGCAAATGTGGGTTCATCAGGAGGTGGTGTGTCACAGTGGCAAGGAGGATGTCGGCGGCTGCTAGTGGCTAGAGTCGGTGGAGCCCGGTGACTAGCTGGTAGGCTGCAGGGTGTCGGGGTCGATGGTCGGAGCGGTGGCGAGAGCCAGTGGTCGGGTTGGCAGAGCTGGCAATGACCGATTGCGGAGGCTGACACTCAGAGTTGCAGAGGTTAGAAAGTGTGTGGACGGTTTGGCGATCTACAAAAAGTATGATCGCTACTGCAAGCAGCCTGCTGGTAGTACAACCCTACGTATGGTCCCGTACTACCCGAATTGGTTAAAAAATTCCTCCAACACCCAAAATTTGACTTTCGCCAAAATAGGTCAAGTTTATACTCGATTTTTATGGAAACGGCCTACCAGATGCAATGGTGAGGTCGAAAATGCTCTAGGATGCCTCCAAAAGGCACAGTACCTCATATTCGAAAATAGAAGTTGTAGTCACATAAATCTATCCAATTTAATTAAATGAATATTTCCTATTTATTTGATTAAAAATCCACTAGCCATTAGTTAATTAAATTAATATTTAATTAATTCATCTTCAAATATTCTCCTATTAATTAAATAAATTATTCAATTTATTTTAATTAATTCATTATACCAAATTCACAATCAATTAAATGAATAAATCATATTTATTTCATTTAATCCCATATTCCTCTTTTAAATAAATTAAATCAAACATTTATTTAAATCATTTATCCCCCCACTTGCATTTTCCTAAAATATAAAACTTGCACACATTTATTGAAATAAATTAATTAATTTTAAATAAAAAATCCTATTTTCCCTCACCCACCAAACCCACTTGCAATCCTAACCCCCTTCTAGATTCTTCTAAGCCCTTCCTAATTAACCTAATCCATCCCCTAATTATTGTCACATTCCTAAGCAACTTGGAGTCACTTCTCAAAGACTTCAAAGTCTTTGAAAAGCATTTAATGCTTTGTGTGTTCAACAATTTAACCTCCAAAGTCTTCCAAGACCACTAATGGCTCTTACATGACCATTTATGGTTCTTACATAACCATTTATGGTTATTTCAACTTGCACTCATGTGTCTCAAGCATTTATTACTTTGACCATGGTTATCCCTTTTGCCTTTGCACAAGAATTTATCCATTGGATAAAAGCTTTACTCTTTGAATAAAGAATTTATCCATTCAACTAACCTTGACCTTAACTTCCAAGTTAACCTTCAGGTCATGTCAAGCATTTAATGCTTATTCCCTCTCCTCTCAACCTATCTCACATTGGCACTTGTCATCCTGGGATTGGGTTGAAAGCCCTCACATGGATTGAATATCATTCAATCCTGACCCTTGTTGAGATTACTCAATCTCAACCATCCATTGCTCCATTTTACCTATAAATAGAGCCCCTTTCTTCATAATCTAGATCCTGAAAACTTGTATGCATTTAATCTATAGTGAATTTTAGAGAGCATTTTAGCATAATAAACTCATATAATTGTCATTTTGGTTTAAAACAAATCATCTTAGTATCTATAGCATCTAGTATTAGCTTTTCATTCATATTTAGAGCAAAAACTTTAATCTTGAATCTCCATAAGCATCCATAGTGCAAAAAGTTGTTGAGAGCTACACTATTTTGGAACTTGGAAAGGAGAGGAACAAGGAAGGAGAAACTACCAACATGGTAGAGAGAATTTGGAGGAGCTTAGTTGCCTTTTGTAGATTCCTTAAGCTTTCTTTTTGCTTAGTAGTGTCTTTCTTGATATGCTTGCTTAGGATAGTTTTTAATTTATGATTTTCTAACATCTAACAATCGACTCTTGTTGTTTCTTGTTCAGGTGTTTGTTTATCCTAACCTTGTCCTTTTTGCAGAGCATCAGAAGCCTTCCAATATGTCTCCCAAAACCAATCAATGAAGCCCCAATGGCTCTGATACCATGTGAGATTTTACCAAGATCAAGGGCACAATGAAAAGCATAAAAGAGAGACAATAGTATGACAAGAACAAACTGTATTCTCATCAATATACAAATGATCAACTGGATTAACCAATACAATGAATATAGGTCTGCATATATAGGCAAGGCCAAATGGATATGTGAGCACACAATCATGACATGTGGCTCAATGAGAAACAAGGGCAGGCAAGAAAAAGTAGGGGTAGGTAGGAGAAATAATATAATATTGCACAAGAGGTGGATGACCCACCGAATGTGGAGTGTAACAGAAAGATAAGACCACAAAAGATGGAATTTCTCCTACAAGCTACATCCCTATGTGCACACTTCCCTAAGTGTCTCATATCCAAACTACAATGAGATGCATTATCCTGAGTTAACTTAAGTAAAGTGTAATTATGTCCTATAAGAATAAATAATTACACCAACAATTTCTCAACTCATATGCAAGTACATGCACCATTTGGACACGAGCATTGGCTTGTTTTTTGTCAGAGTTGTGTTCGATGTGATTGGGATTAGTTTGAGTCAAGCAAGTGGGTTGATACGTGGGTTCCACAATATCTAACTCCTTTATCTTTGATGAATAATGATGAATAGAAATTACTCAATAGATACTAAGAGGGGGGGTGAATCAATATAGACAAAAATTTCCTTAAACCACTTTAACCGCAAAGACTGAACTAACTGGTAAACAGTATCACTGATCTAAAACAAGGTACTACCGGTAAAACACAGAATGACTCTGAAAGACATAAATCGGTTAACACTTAGATCTTCACCACACCTAATATCTCCTTTCCACTTCACCCATATGCAAAAACAAGTAATACATCAAAAATATAAAGACCACTGGTTCAGCATGCATTACCACTTAACAGAAAAAACTAATCATCGCATGAAAAGGCATCACACATGACTCTGATTTTTCACATGGAAACCCAACTGGGAAAAACCACAGTGGGGATGAATACCCACAAGTTGTTATTTGAACTCTTCTGAAGTCCACTCTGTTAGGAGACTAATCCGGTTAAGGACTTTACAATAGGTTCTGTTATGAACCACTCTTGCTAGGGATCACCTGGTTACGGGATGGCTAAATACTTGGTTAAAGGTTAGAACCCTGTTAAAGGTTACCTTACAAGAGGATTTGAAGAACTCATTGAATTGAGTCACCCTGTTAAAGGATTTACCCAAAGCCTATTAAAGCTACCCAGTTAAGGGATTTTCCAACTGTTGAAATGGTTAGAAGTCAACAGGTAATACACTGATCTAATAACAACACTCAATGCCAAGGCAGATCCACTTTATCTCCTTTACTTCTGCAATCACACTTTGCAGGTAGCAACACACTTCTCTGGTCTGGCAAGAATCGAGTATCTCTTCACTTGGATACACACATAACATTTACCAACAACTTCGCAATGCAAATCATCATCAACCTTATAGGAAACAAATAGGTCAGTAGCATAAACCCTAAACCCTAAAAATTTAGGTTATCAATACAATCGGTCCAATCCTAATCGTTCAAACACTTTGAATAGTGTAAAACAATCTTGAACACATCTCAAGACGTTCTCCATCATTCGTTCTTTGCCTCTTCTGGAAGCTGATAACCCATCACGCGCTCTATACCATTTACAGAGACTATGCACATTCCCGAGGTAGATAGGATCAATCTCCATGCAAGATCCTCAAGGAAATCCTTCACGTGCACAAGGCTGATGTGGCAACATGATCTGATCTTCATTTCAATGCTAACCCATTACAGGATGTCATCGATTGAATCACACAAACTTGAAATGCATCAACCAGAAACCCTAAAGCTGAGACTACCAACCAGCAGTCATACCAAATGAAACCCTGATATAAAACTTTCCATATATCGGTTCACATTCCAACATACCGGTTCACTTTGAACAAACATACCACTTCACATTTTTACATATACCGGTTCACATCATCATACCGGTTCCCTTGCCAGTTTGCTTATTTTAATATACTGGTTCATACGTCAGCATATTGACATCAATGACAACATACAATATCATCATGTCATCAAACTCTGCACATATGCCAACAATCTCCCCCTTTGGCATTGATGGAAATATACAAAGATATCTCTCTATTTCACATCTTCTCCCCAATACTATAGATATCTTCTCCGCTTCACATCTTCTCCCCCTTTGACAACAATGCCAAAGTGGAGGTACAAACAACTATGTTCCACTATGATGCTCCCCCTGAGGAGTAGCATCCATCAACACATCAATCCTAAAAAAGATTTATCAATGCAATACTTTACTGATGTGGAGCACACACCGTTAATTTACCTCTTGAAGGGGCAGCACCCCTAATTCACCTCTTAAATAGGTAAATGTAGCCTTCGGTAGAGGCTTGGTGAATATGTCTGCTAACTGCTCCTTACTAGAAACATGTTCTAATACAACCTCTTTGTTATGAACCTTCTCCCTCAAGAAATGATACTTGAGCTCAAAGTGCTTGGTTCTAGCATGCAAAACCGGATTCTTGGAATTATTAATTGCACTTGTGTTGTCACAAAATATACTTACCGGTTCAGATACAAGGACTTTGAAACCACTTAATACATGCTTCATCCAAATTGTCTGAGTGCAGTTCATAAATGCTGCTACATATTTTGCTTCTATTGTAGACTGAGAGATACAACTCTACTTCTTACTCATCCATGAAACTAGTCTACCACCAAGAAAGAATGCACCACCGGTTGTGTTCTTCCAGTCATCCACATTACCAGCCCAATCGGCATCTGTAAACACTTTGAGGTTGAAATCATTACTATATGGACACCACAATCCATAGTCTATAGTTCCCTTCAGATATCTAAGAATCCTCTTGACTGCTACCAAGTGGGATTCTCTTGGACTTTTCTAGAAACGTGCAGTAATGCCCACTGCATATGTAATGTCTGGTCTACTGTGTACTACATAGTGCAACTTACCAATCATTGATCAGTATTCTTTCTCATTTACCAATGTTGAGTCATCTTCTTTTGATAGCTTACAACCAGTCACCATCGGTGTACCAACTGGTTTACTGTCTTCCATGCCAAAGGTCTTCAACACCTCTTTGACATACTTGGACGGAGTGATAAAGATACCATCTTTCATTTGTTGAATCTGTAGTCCAATGAAGAACTTAATCTCTCCAATTAGTGACATTTCAATTTCCTTCTTCATCTCATCTGCAAATGCATGACTCATCTTGTCATCTCCACCAAAACTTATGTCATCAACAAACACTTCACATATCAGGATCTGATCTCCTTCTAACTTTAGATAGATATTGCTATCTTCACTTGTTCTTTCAAATCCATTCTTTACAAGATGTGAGTGTAAACATTTGTACCATGCTCTAGGTTCCTTCTTCAATCCATACAAGGCTTTATGTAGCCTACACACCATGTCATTGTCTTCTGATGGGGAAAATCCATCTGGTTGCTCTATATACACCTCCTCTTCAAGTATTCCATTCAAGAATGCAGATTTTACATCCATTTGATACACTTTGAATCCCTTGAAGGCTGCATATGCAAGAAGCATTCAAACTCCTTCTAGTCTAGCTACTAGAGCAAAGGTTTCTCCATAGTCTTCTCCTTCTTCTTGAGCATACCCCTTACACACCAGTCTGGCTTTGTTTCTTACCACTGTGCCATCTTCATTCAGCTTGTTTCTAAAAACCCATTTGGTACCAATAATATTTTTATGCTCAAGTTTGGGTACCAAGGACCATGTACCATTCTTTTCTATTTGGTCAAGTTCCTCTTCCATAGCCTTGATCCATTCTTCATCTTTATGTGCCTCTTTAAATGTTTTAGGCTCAAATTCAGATCATGCAAGAGTTTTCTCTGACCTTTCTTCTTGTAACAATTCCTGCATCCTTATCTCCTATGATTTGCTTTGGATCATGATTCATCTTTACATACCTAGGAATGATCTTAGTTGTTTCCTCTTGCTTTTTTTCTTCATCCTCATCTTCATCAGCATCAGCGTCTACCAATGTAGGATCACTGTTACTGGTACTAGGTTGTTTTACAACCGGTTCCCAGAAGGTTACAACCTGTTCATCTACCACTTGCTCACTGTCAGTTTCCTCATGTTTCTCAGAGGTTTCATCAACTCTGACATTGATACTTTCAACAATTCTCTGAGTCCTATTGTTGAAACACTTGAGTGCTTTGCTCTTGGTGGAATATCCTATGAATATTCCCTCATCACATTTTGCATCAAACTTTCTCTGGTGTTCACTCCTCTTGATATAACACTTGGTACCAAACACTTTAAAGTAGCTTACTACAGGAGTCTTACCAGTCCAATACTCATAAGGTGTTTTATCCTTACCTTTCTTGATGAGTACCCGATTCATAGTGTAGACTGTAGTGCTCATCGCTTCTCTCCAAAAAGTGCGAGCAACCTTTCCTTGAATTAGCATTATTCTAGCTGCTTCAACTACAGTCTGGTGGTTCCTTTCTGCTAGGTCTTTCAAGAATGTGACCCACATCATTCTTGAGCAATCATCAGTAAGAATCATAAAGTACCTATCTCCTTGAACACTCCTAGTTTTCATAGGACCACACAAATTAGTATGCACAAGATCAAGTAAATTATCTGCTATGAAAGGTTTACCTTTGAAGGTTGAGGAAGACATTTTCCCCAGTTGACATTCTCTACACAGAGGATTCTCCATTTTGTTTAGCACAGGAAATCCTCTAATTGCCTTGATCTTATGGGCCTTCACAATGTTATCAAAATTTACATGGCAGAGTCTCCTATGCCATATCCAACTGTCATCATACTTATCCATTAGACATTGACTAATATTTGCATTCAACCAAAATAAGTTACCTTTGGTCTGCATACCGGTGGCCATCAGTTCACCACTCTTTCCTTTTATTTTCCACACTCTATCTTTGAATTCCAGAGTGAGTCCATTATCATTCGGCTGAGCTACACTCAGAAGGTTATGCCTGAGACCTTCTACCCAATACACATTATCAGCACTGCTTTTTCCATTTAGAGAGATGGACCCTCTTCCTTTTACCATACAAGGGGCATCATTACCAAATCGGACTACACCTCCATCATATTCTTCCAGAGACATAAACTGTCTCCGGTCACTAGTCATGTGGTGAAAACAACCACTGTCAATAATCCATTCATTAGAGTTATCAAAGTTGGAGACAAGAGCCTTCTTGTCTGACACATCTTCCTTGATAGCTACAAATACTATGTCTTCACTTTCTTCATCTTCTGATTCGTCATCAATGACACCTTCATCAACTGCAACAAGACAGTTTCTCCTATTTCCTCCTTTGAACTTTTTGAACCTCTGCGGTTTTTCCTTATTATCACCATTAGGATAGTTAACAACAATATGTCCAATCCTATTGCAAGAAAAGCATTTCAAAGGGAGCTTACCTTTGTATTTACCAGTTCCCTTAGGAAGTCTCTTGGCCAGAAGGGCTTCAAATTCCATTAGGATTTCCTCATCATCCATATCTCTGCTTTGTCTAGGTTCACAACTGGTACTAACTTCTTTACCCTTTCTAGATAGTGCAGTAGATGCTTTAAAGGCTAAACCAGTCTTCTGAACACTGCCATCATAACTGTTTAGCTCATAAGTAGTCAACTTAGTAATCATGGAATCAAGGGACACCTTTGTCTTTTCAATAGATCTCAACTCCTGAATAGAGGCAACCCTTATTGCATAGACTAGTAATAAGTTCTCAAAACTTTGCTAACAATGGTGGAATCATCCATTGTACCTCTTGCACTCTTGATGTCTCCAACAACAGTTTTAATCCTTATCCCATATTGTTGAATGGTCTCTCCTTCAACCATTCGCATATCTTCAAACTTTCCTCTAAGGCTTTCTTCCTTAGCCTGCTTTACATGCTCATCGCCACCATAGATAGACTCTAGAGTATCCCATACATCTTTGGGATTGTTTTTATCTTGAACATCAATAAAATCAACATCAGAAAGGTTGTTGATAAGAGCCTCCATGACTTGTCCATTCTCCTGAATTTCTCTTCTTTGATCATCGATGAGAGTACCGGTAGGGACAACATACGTATTCTCAACATAGCTCCAGTTTTGAGCACCCATGCTTTTGATGTATATCTTTATTCTGTCCTTCCATATCTTGAACTTGTCTCTATTGAACTTAGGACCTTCCCTCTTCATCATTAGAATAGGATCTTTTCCTCAAGCGGTTAAGCTTACAACACAGAAGACCTGAAGGACACTCTGATACCAATTGATGAATAATGATGAATAGAAAGTACTCAACATATATTGAGAGGGGGAGTGAATCAATATAGACAAAACCTTCCTTAAACCACTTTAACTGCAAAGAGTGAACTAACTGGTAAATAGTATCACCGATCTAAAATAGGGTACTACCGGTAAAACACAGAATGACTGCGAAAGACATAAACCGGTTAACACTTAGATCTTCACCACACCTTATATCTCCTTTCCACTTCACCCATATGCATAAACAGGTAATACATCATAAATATAAAGACCACTGGTTCAACATGCATTACCACTTAATAGAAAAAACTAATCATCACATGAAAAGGCATCACACATGACACACTGATTTTTCACGTGGAAACCCTTTTGAAGTCCGCTCTGTTAGGAGCCTAATCTAGTTAAGGGATTTACAATAGGTTCTGTTAGGAATCAATCCTTCTAGGGATCACCTGGTTAAGGGATGGCTAAATACCCAGTTAAAGGTTAGAACCCTGTTAAAGGTTACCTTGCAAGAGTATTTGAAGAACTCATTGAATTGAGTCACCCTGTTAAAGGATTTACACAAAGCCTATTAAAGCTACCCGATTAAGGGATTTTCCAACTGCTGAAATGGTTAGAAGTCAATAGGTAATACACTGATCTGATAACAGCACACAATGCCAAGGCAGATCCACTTTATCTCCTTTACTTCTGCAATCACACTTTGCAGGTAACAACACACTTCTCCGGTCTAGAAAGAATCAAGTATCTCTTCACTTGGATACACACATAACATTTGCCAACAACTTCACAATGAAAATCATCATTGACCTTATAGGAAACACATAGGTCGGTAGCATAAACCTTAAACCCTAAAAATTTAGGTTATCATACAATCGGTCCAATCCTGACCATTCAAACACTTTGCATAGTGTAAAACAATCTTGAACACATCTCAAGACATTCTCCATCATTTGTTCTTTGTTGCTTCTAGAAGCTGATAACCCATCACGCGCTCTCCACCATTTACAAAGACTACACACATTCCTCAGGTAGATAGGATCAATCTCCATGCAAGATCCTCAAGGAAATCCTTCACGCACACAAGGCTGACATGGCAACATGATCTGATCTTCATTTCAATGCTAACCCATCACAGGATGTCATTGGTCAAATCAGATAGACTTGAAATGCATCAACCAAAAACCCTAAAGCTGAGACTACCAACCGGTAGTCATACCAATTGAAACCCCGATATAAAAATTTCCATATACCGGTTCACATTCAAACATACTAGTTCACTTTGAATAAGCATACCGCTTCACTTTTCTACATATATCGGTTCACATCATCATACCGGTTCCCTTGCCAGTTTTCTTACTTTAATATATCGGTTCATACTTCATCATATTGACATCAATGACAACATACAATATCATCATGTCATCAAACTTTGCAGATATGCCAACAATCTCAAACAATATCTTTGTCAAATGATGACATCGAAAGTTCACTTGAGTATGACCATCTATCAGATCTTGTACAGCTAGGACATGTTTTTGCAATTGTTGCACTGCAAGAGAATGAAGAGAGATCATAATATTTGTTGGCATGACGTGTACAGGGAAAACTGAAGCTAACACAACCAGTGAACGATGATGATGGGTTCACATATCCTACAGGTTCAATTGTTGTTGTGGGAACTTGGTTGTGAACATACATGATTAGAAAGAATGACATACCTACATTTGAAGACTATGAGAGACACAAAACCATTCTCATGTATTCACACATTATTATAGCTACAAATGTCAAGTTGTTGAAGCATCAGGCAAAACTGAAGACCAAAGAGCTATGGATAGTGACTACTATTGATCATGAAGCAATAGTGGATACTCTTAAGAAAATAGATGACTCTTTAGGCACACTTGAGTAGTAGGTCTTTAATGGTATCTTATTTTTTTTTATCATGCATTCCATTTCAAACAATGATCATAAAACCTTAATGTTCAAGTTTGTTACGTGTATATTAAGGATGTGTTCAAAGTGCAAGTCTATTGATGAATGTTTTTTTTTGCAACATGGTTTTTGCATGCACATAGCGGGTACACTTGATATAATTCAAAGGGACGTATTTTGCAACACAGCTTATTATCATGCATTTAATTAGCATTACAATTTTTTATAATAGACAACACTATTTGACATTTTTTGTTTTTATAATTATTGCAAAACCTTTATGCCCATGTAGGTATTTTTGATGACATACAACACTATCGCATTATGAATTTTTGCGTTAACATAGTGGGTTCACTCAATATAATTTGAAGGGACGTAATTTAACGGTATATAATCCCACCTTTTCATTTATTATCATGCATTTCAATTGAAGTGGTTATCATAAATCCTTTATGTTCATGCATGCATTTTATGTGTAGACTAACAATTCTTAAAAATACAGGTTCATGCTAGATCACTCATCGTTGACTAGTTTACTCTTGGTGATGGTACATATTACTTGGGGTTATCAATATTTAGCTATTTTTTAAGTTTTCTTTTCAAGAACTGCAAAAATTTACAGCCAAACACAACACAGTATGCTCTGTGTGCATTAACGAGATTAAATTTTGTGTGTAAACACTAAATCCCTCACTTTGTCAATGTCATTAAATTTTGTAAACTTTCACACACTATGTCAAGTGAATGTATTGCCATTCATAAATGACAATATCTACCATCGTCTTCAACCATCCAGAGAATGTAGTGAGAAATGCAGTGAGAAGGGCTTTAATCAACATGTGTCTTTCTTCAAAGTTATGCTTGTAGACTTTGCAGAGAAACTGGTAAGTTTCGTAATTATACAATCTTGTACGTTTTAAAAAATTTTCAAATGATCTATTTATAGTTTGACAAAATAATTTGTATTAAGTGTTATAATTTTTTTCTTGTAGCACACTCATTCCGCATAAAAAGGTTGCTTATTTTGGTCTTCATTTATATGCAGGCATTGCTCTACGTAAGCTTTTCTTTTAGGACATAAGGATGTCTGATGTAGATGAAGTGGGATGTTATATTTGCATATGGATGTGAATTGATGTAACTTTATTATGATGATATACGATGTACATGAGCAAATTGGTTTAGTTATATTGATGACATACAATGTATCTGTACATGAGTATATTGGTGTAGTTGTATTGATAATGATGAAAAATCATGTTTGCATATTCATTCATGAATGTCACATGCAAGTGTAATGGTAATTATGTGTATACAATACATGGAAATATTGATGATCATTGTGTCTATAGTGTAATGCTTGTTTATCTATATTTTTTCATTGAATGAGTTTGACGATTTTTCCATCTACTGAAAAAAATGTTGCCCTAATAAAACTGTAGGGAAACTTGAAAAAATGAGATAGGATTTTGTAGGGACCCCTCTCGTGGCCTCGTAGGTTAAAATGGATCCTTCGCGGGTTCATGATCACGATGAGAAAAACAATAAATTGGCCACACGACAACATTTGATTGAATGAGACTGATGATTTTTTCACCAACAAAAAAAAGGTTGCCCTAATAAAACTGTAGGGAATTTCAAAAAAATGAGATAGGATTTTGTGGGGACCCTCTCATGGCCCCATAGGTTCCAACATATCATTCCTAGGTGCCATGGATTTTGAGTTAGGTCCCGTCAAAGTTTGACAATTTTTAGCACTTAGGGAGCTCAAGGGACAACATCGGTAGGGTATGACCCTGAGTGTTCGCCTGAGTGGGGAGGGGGTAAATAGGAGCATGCATAGGGTAATAATTCCTAACTAGACATGTCGGAACCGACGGTTCATGATCACGATGAGAAAAATGAGAAATTGGCCACGCGACAACATTTGATTGAATGAGACTAACGTTATTTTAACCAACTAAAAAAATGTTGCCCTAATAAAACCGTAGGGAATCTTGAAAAAATGAGATAGCCTTTTTTAGGGACCCCTCTCTTGGCCTTGTAGGTTCAAATGAATCATTCGTAGGTGCCACAGATTCCGAGCTAGGGCCTGTTAAAGTTTGACAATTTTTAGCACTTAAGGCGCTCAAGGGACAATGCTAGTAGGGTATAACCCCGAGTGCTCGACCGAGTGGGGGGGGGAAATAGGAGCATGGATAGGGTAATAATGCATAACTAGACATGTTGGAACTGACAATTTGTGATCACGACGAGAAAAATGAGAAATTGGCCACACGACAACATTTGATTGAATAAGATTGATGATTTTTTCACCAACTGAAAAAATGCTGCCCTAATAAAACCATAGGGAATATTGAAAAACCAAGATAGGATTTTGTATGGACCCCTCTCATGGCCTTGCTGGTTCAAATGGATCCTTTGCAGGTGTCATGGATTCTGAGTTAGGGCCTGTCAAAGTTTGACAATTTTTAGCACTTAGGGCGCTCAAGGGACGATCCGTTATGACCCTGAGCATTCTACTAAGTGGGGGAGGGGAAAATAAGAGCATGAATAGGGTAATAATTCCTAACTTCACATGTCAGAACCGATGGTTTGTGATCACCACGAGTAAAATGAGAAATTCACCATGCGACAACATTTGATTGAATGAGACTGATGATTTTTTCACCAACTGAAAAAATGTTGCCTTAATAAAATCATAGTGAAGCTTAAAAATGGAGATGGGATTTTATAGGGACCCCTCTCATGGCCCCGTAGTTTCAAACAGATCATTCACAGGCACCACGGATTTTGAGTTAGGACCCATCAAAGTTTGACAATTTTTAGCACTTAGGACACTCAAGGGACGACGTTGGTAGGGTATGACCCCAAGTGTTTGACCAAGTGGGGGGGGGAATAGGAGCATGCATAGGGTAATAATTCCTAATTGGACATGTTAGAACCAATAATTCGTGATCACGACAAGAAAAATGAGAAATTGGCTATGCCACAATATTTGATTCAATGAGACTAACGATTTTTTCACCAACTAAAAAAATGTTTCCCTAATAAAACTATAGGGAATCTTGAAAAATAGAGATAGGCTTTTGTAGGTACCCCTCTCATGGCCCTATAGGTTCAAACAGATTATTCATAGGTGCCACGGATTCCGAGTTAGGGCTCGTCAAAGTTTGACAATTTTTAGCACTTAGGGCGGTCAAGGGACGATGCCAGTAGGGTATGACCCCGAGCGTTCGACCGAGTGGAGGGTGGGGAGATAGGAGCATTCATAGGGTAAGAATTCCTAACTGGACATGTCAGAACCGATGGTTCATAATCACGACGAACAAAATGAGAAATTGGCCACACAACAACATTTCATTGAATGAGACTGACGATTTATTCACCAACTGAAAAATTATGCCCTAATAAAACCATAAGGAATCTTGAAAAACCGAGATAGGATTTTGTAGGTACCCCTCTTATGGCCCTGTAGATTGAAACAGATCATTTGCAGGTGTCGTGGATTCTGAGTTAGGGCCCGTCAAAGTTTGATAATTTTAGCACTTAGGGTGCTCAAGGGACGACGTCAGTAGGGTATGACCCTGAGTGTTCGACCGAGTGGAGGGGGGAATAGGAGCATGCATAGGGTAAGAATGCCTAACTAGACATGTCGAAACTGGCATTTTGTGATCACAATGAGCATAACAAGAAATTGGCCCCACGACAACATTTGATTGAATGAGACTAACGATTTGTTCACCAATTAAAAAACTGTAGGGAATCTTGAAAAACCGAGATGAATCATTTCAACACATGAATCTCCCATTGAAAACTTCTTACAACTTTTGAGCAATTTTGAGCATTTTTCCCAATATGAGTAACCTATGACTAGACATAACAAATATTGGTCTAGACGACCTTATTACATAAAAATGGTTATATTTCACCTTATTTACATTGAGAATCCATCAAAACACTTGTCTTCCAAATTTGACCTCATGGAGGCCTCATGAGCAAGGAGGTCATTAAATTTGGTGAAGTTGCCAAAGGCAACCAAATTTAACACTTACGATTTAGATGAAATGAATTATATATAATCTGAAGATTATACAAACAACACTTATGATGAAATGAAATGAATTGTATTGTTCATTAAATAACCATTATTAACCATTGTTAATTATTGGATTGAAGATTAAAGTTTAAAATGATAACACCATGCACACGTAAGCAACAATTTATATGATCAAATATCAACTTCTGTATATATGAAAATGTCAAATGATTACAAGTGTATGTCCATACATAAATATGGCATAAACACCAACTCAAAAAAAATGTATGTCTATATATGTGAATGTGTGTACATATACAAAATATACATGCCGCCTACACATGTAAGCATCCCAAAAATATCTTTAACATCCTAAGCTACTAATGGATCATCAAAATCAATCCTCTTCGCCACACTACTAGGCTCTAAAGGATCCTACACAAGAAAAAACAAACCATGATTTAGATTACTTATATTATATAACTCACATTCAAAAAGTTAACATAAAAATGAACTATAATTGAACTATTCTTGTTTACCTCATCTCCACATTTTCTCTTTGGTTTTGGAAGACTCTTGATGTATGTCTTCGATAGAGGAGTCATGTTTTTAATATTTTCATACACAACCTACATATGTTCACAAACATGACATTGATACAAGTTAGCATATAATTGTCACTAATAATAACAAATTATTTCTAGTGAACACAAAATAAAATAAACACATGTACCTAGGGCATCTCTTCTTCTTCTTCTTCTTTATCTTCAGGTATAGTGGGTGTAGTCAACAAGGACATGAAGCCAAGAATTTAATGTACATATACACAACAAGTATGTGAAACTATCAATCTATGTCTAGACATGTATAATCATTATAAGTTATTTAAACTATTCATTCAATCGTATTTGCATTCAATTACCTTTCCCTTGTCTCCAAATGCACTACCAGATCCCGAATTGCACAGCCCCGCACTCACGCTACTTGTGCTCTACAAGAATAAAATAAGATATACATGCAAGTTGCTACATAATCTAATTAATGCCAATATAAATGATGAGCATGTATGTACAATAAAATACAAACTACTAGGTACAATAATATATGTACCGTAAAGCTATCAAGGCCAAATGAAATGGCCGTCAGGGTGCCCTCCTAGATCTATGTCAACTCCTCCTCTGCCATAAACTATTAAATAGACCATGTAAATAAACATTAGTACTTAATATTATCTAGATTATAAATATTCATTTAAAATATAGAATGAACTATGAAAATACAAATTTTACCACTACATCATCAATGTATTATGAAGGTGCCTCCTCGCCTCTAGCATGCAAGGTCTCTCCAAGGTATCCTCCAGTCCTTATCATAACATCTAGTGCATTGTGCATCTCATGCACCTCATAATCTGTAGTGTGCGCATGAGGATCAACAGGCTATCCAACTAGACCCAAACATAGGTGCCCACACATCACACAACTATGGGGCATGCAAATGTGTGGAGTCAAGGAGGATGTGTCAACACCACCAGATCCATCGCTAGCATCAAAAGAAGGCTGAGCTACTGCCCCAGCCTGAGAAACCAAAAGGCTACTCAAAGAGTGAATAGTCGATATGGTCTGTGACGCCACCTTATAGATGATATCTAGATGTTGCATTGGATGTGGGAGATCAACAAGAAGAGGGGGGACATATGGGCCCTGGACTACTCTGACTGCCTCGGGTCTATCTTGGGGCATACCTAAACCCACCCCCTGGAAAGGTTGGATGTCAAAGTATTTCACATATTTTCCTAAAACAAACTCAGCATACAATTTTTTGATGAAGTAGAAGGGGACATCAATATTGTTGCTGGGTGGTTTATCGAAAATCATCCACCAATGATCCCAAAAGTTTTTCGCAATATCATCATTTGTGCACCATTTAATAGAAAGTTTTTTTTTTTTCGGGGGGGGGGGGGGGGGGGGGGGGCGTCTACAGGTTGACTAGTGTGGGGATTCACAAACAATGCAGCAATATCAGCTTTGGATATCTCAAGATCCTTGATCTCCTTATAGGACAAGACATCCACATATTTTTCCCTCATAGAATCTCACCACAAAAGAGTGGCATTGTGCTCCTTAGTGATGGTTTCTATACTCTTTATGATGGATGTGAGGAGATCAAACATTGGGTTCAGGTGAGGGATCCTATGATAGACATCTGCAATCCCCCTCAATTGGTTCAAATTTTGTGCAATTAAATCCTGAATTGAGGGAGGGTTTGGCAAAGGAGGGTTTTGTGCAAGAGGGTTTGATTGTTGCGGTTGTGGTTGATCAATGTTTTCACTATTATCCCCCACTTTTAACCTAATTAAATGTAAACAATTGAATTTAGTTAACAATTTTGGACAATTTTATATTTGATTTAAAAAAACCTAGTTTTCATGAAAAAACAAATAAACATTAAAAAAAATGCAACAATTTGAATGAAAATGATGAAAAACAATAAAAATCCTACCTTTTATTGGATTTTTTTGCAAATTTGGGTCACAAAATTAGATATTGGATTTGCTTGAATTCGTGCAGCCTATGGGTAAAAAATAACCCACAAGCTGTCACGGTCCTCTTTTACTGTCTTAGAGAAATCGGATATTGGATATCCAATTTTTATAGTTAAATTATTTTAAAATAACAATATATTATATAATGTATTATTATATTAAATATAATATAATATAATAATATATTATATAATATATTATACTATATACTATATAATATAATATAATAAAATATTATATAATACATTATATATTATATATTAAATAATATATAATATATAATATAATATAATAATATATTATATAATACGTATTATATAATATATAATTTATTATATAATATATAATATATAATGTATTATATAATATATAATTTATTTTTTAATTTAAAATTACCTATAAAAATTGGATATCCGATTTGCGCAGTCATGTACCTCTTTATCTACTCCTAAAGTTGAGTATGTTGTTGCTGCTACTAACTATACACAAGTTCTATGCATGAAGAAAATGTTGAAGGATATAAGGGTGGATTGTAATGAGCCGATAGTTATTCACTGTGATAACTCTCCTGCTATTGACATATCAAAGAATCTGGTATTTCGTTCTAAGACAAAGCACATATCTACCAAGTACAACTTCTTGAAGGAAAAGGTGGAAACAAATGAAGTCAGACTAGTTTATGTGAACACTAAAGAGCAGATTGCAGATATCTTCACTAAACCTTTGCCTAAGGAATCATTTGAGTACTTCATAGACAGACTGGGGGTTTCCGCCCCTCTGGTAGAGACCTGAGTGATATTGATTGGCATTAGTCTGGTATGCATTTGAAGAGCTACTATTCGTTCCAGATTGATGTGTTGGTGCTACTACTCAGGGGGAGTAGTCAAATGTGTGGTTCAATGGATTTATAATTTTTCTTTGATGTTTATGTCATATTTTTGGCATTGATGTCAAAGGAGGAGAGATATATGTGAAAAATAGAGCTTAACAAAATATCAATCAAAGTGAGATCAGAGCTTAACAGGGATATCATTCACAAGGGGAGTTTGTTAACTTCATTGTAATATCATCTTATGGGAGATTGTTGGTTGTCTTCCTTTGAGGAAGACTTGTTTGGAATTTCTTGGCACTTGGATGTTTTTCACATCTAGTATTGCCATCAATGCCAAAGGGGGAGATTGTTGACAAATTGGTGGAATTGATTATGTGTTGCATTTATGTTTTTTCATTGATGGCAACACTGACTGTTTTGGTTGTTTACTGGTTTGCGGTAGGTTTTGGTAGAGTGGTTGGATTATGATATTGATCCGGTATGCTTTGGTTTGTGGATTGGTTTGGATCTGTCATTCATGCCATTCATATGTGTATCATGATCAATTGGTTCAAGATTTGATGACTTAGGAGCTATCATTTGTTCTAGTAAGCCTTTTTGTCACTAGTAAGGGTTTTACCGGCAACGCTTTGTTGAAGATCTTTTGATGCACTTGATAAGTGGTGTTGGTGCAGCTTCTAGATGGCTTTTGGGATGTTGTTGGTTATCTTGTTCATGTTCTTGTTGATTGGTGGTATTGGATTTGGGTCCGAACCTAATGCTATCTTATTCGGCTAGGTTATGGACTAGTTTATAAAACATGTTGGTGGATGATCCCAATGTGTTTCGGGTTGGATCTATTGATTGGATTATGTTGTTTCAGTCTTAGGCCGACTTGGTTGATCATTGGATTGCTGGTTTATGTTATGAATTTATTGTATTATCTTTTAGGTGGCCAACCTAATTGTTTAGGTCTTGGGTTGGCATAAATACGATGTAAGATCTCTTTGTAGATCATGGTCATATTCATGGGATTAAGGTTATGGGATTATCTGTATGTGAATAAGGCTATAATCATATGCAGAGGTTTCATTCAATCATAGGTGATCGGATTGGGTTGGTGAAAGAGGTTTAAGACCTCTGGTACTAAGCTTAACCGGAATTGTATTAAGGCATATGAGATGCTATTCTTGTAGTTCACTCTTCTTTCTGGAATGTAGTCTAGATTTATTTTGTAGTCAGTGAGGCTCCTTTTGTGATGAGCTATGCACTCTATGCTATTGGCCTTCTTGCATGTGCAGGTCCCTCTTTTTGTAATCACATACTTACTGTAGAAGTATTATCTGACTGTGGGTAGGCTTCCCACCATGGTTTTTCCCTTTACTGGGTTTTCCATGTACAAATCTTGGTGTTATCTTTTGTGGAAGGTTGGTAAATGTTATGTGGTTTATATTTGTGCTTAACTGTTATATTTGTATTCTGGTAAGAAGGTTTTAATGCTTGAATTTGTATAATCTATAAACATCTAATTCACCCCCCCCTCAGTTGTTCACCGATTATCTGAGGTGTCTAACAATTGGTATCAAATCTTGGTCCTCTTTGCAAAATATTAACCACTTGAGGAAGATCCTATGGCATCTAATAGTTCAAGTTCATTTGTAGCTATTTTTTCGAAGAGAATTCCTAGGCTTCATGGAACAAATTACAGAGTATGGAAGATTTAGATGGAGACAAGGATTCAACCATTGAAGAGGATATTTATATCAGCATTCAAGACATCCTATTTCATATATCCATTCAAGCAAATTCATCTACAAGCATATCAACCTTTCAATTACATCCCCTCCTTGAGGTGGATTTACTTCAGACATTTCCTTTCATCTACTTGTAGCATTTTACAACCACTTGGTTAATTCCAAAATGGGGTTTGACCTAAAGGAAAACCCCCAATCCCAACAACATTTCCTTCTCTTTTTTGTGAGTAGGTTGCGGGTGCGTGGTTGTAATTGTAGGTTTAGGTTTCATTTTCAGAGACGGAAAAACCCTTTTTGGCACACGAATTTTTTGGAGGACCATGAGAAACTTACACACGATCCGTGTAACTTTTTCTCAGATTTGCAGGGAAGCTTCATCTCGACATTCTAATGCTAATTCCAGGTGCACTTCTTCATCCTGCATCTCTATCTCAAGCTATAATCATTTCTTTGTCATTTCTACACTTAGTCTCATTTTTCTTAATTCAACTAATCTATTACAAAAGAGGGTTAATTTACTTTCCCAATACCTTCCAAAATTACTTTAATTCACTTAGTATTCAATCTTTTACCATTGGGGACTGGATCTAGTGAATTCAACCCGTCTTTTGAATGTAATGTGTGAAAAATTGAAGGGAATCATTTGTGAAACTTTCATCCCTCTTTTGAAGGTAATAAGCTTTCCACTTGATCTCCCCTCATCATTTTTCACCATATTACATTTTGGTGAACCTGACATCTTACATGCTTTACATTGAAAATTATTGCATACTTTTCATTTACAAATTTTATTTTCTTGCAATTTACACAAACTTAGGGGTTAAATCATTCAAAACCCTAGTTGCTAAAACTAAAATTAAACTTGTATTTTGAAAAAATTGCTATATATTGTCTTAGATCTGAAAATTACATTGCTTGTCAAATTCAATTCTTTCATTGTCTTGTTCAATTTGCAAATCAAATTTACAAAATTAAGTGGTTAATTGTCAAAACCCTAATTTTCAAACATCGACTTCAACATGTGCAAAAATTGGAATTACATTTGATTTTCACATTTGTGAGTGCTTTCAGACTTGTCTTCTTGCCTAAAATTCAAATTTTCAATTTCCCTCCTTTTCCCAAAATTTAGTGGTTAGGTCCTAAAAACCTAATTTTGAAATTTAATTGGATTTTGTTGAAATTTCAATCAATTTCAACCAGTTTTAGCTTTCTAAATATTATTTAAGGTGGCCCTATCTAGTAGGTTTGACCTTTTTCAAAATTGCAATTCAATTTCTTATCTTTTTTAAAACCCTAATAGGGTCCTATTTTGACATTCAAACCTTAATTTCACCTATCTACAAGTCGTAAATCAATCAATTTTGGGGGGTTAGATATTAAATCATCGTAGTTTTCATCCTTGAAAATTTCTAAAAAAGTTGGGAGGACCATGCATAACTTGCACACGGTCCCTCTCTTTTTTCTCGAAATTTTGAGAGATTGTTATGACTGTATTTAATTGCTTAAATATAGAGAATTGGCTAATTTTGTCAAATTTTGATCCCTCTAAAATCTAAAACACTTTCCAATTTCTTTCAAGGAAACATTTAAAATTAAGTGGTTAATTATAATCTGCCCTAATTTTAAGATCTTATTTTGTCAATTTTAAATTTGGAATTAAGTGGTATCCCATTGGCCCTAATTTATAATTTCAATATCTTTTTATTAATTATAAATATTTCTTGGAGATTGTGTCATTTCTTCTTTCCACAAAGTTCAAATTGTATAATCATCATTTTCTTGAATTTTGCATTATTCAATTTTGCAAACTTTGTTCCCAAAATTCAAATTCAAATTTCAATTTTTTCCCTCTAGTTCATGAGTTTTACAACTATTAGTCCTACCTATACTATCCCCGTTAGACAAAGCATTATAATTAAGGCTTCCCAAGGTTTAATTCTCGAAGAGATGGAGCCTAATTTGGGTGACTTCTATAATGAGGATATTTCTAATTCTTCCCATCCTAATAATATCTTTACCTACCCAATTGATGATTCCCATGATGAATAAGAGGCTTTGACTAGAGTTTCTATAGATCAACTTTCAAAATTGGACAATCAATTTGACAATTTCCAACAATGAATGTCCCAAGAATATCCTAATAGTGAAGCTCTTCCATTAATTGAAGGTCTAAAACACATCATTCAAAGTGATAAGAATGGAATTGATATATTGTGTGGTATTTCTCACATTGTTGATTCTAATTGTATGCTTATGAAGAGTTGTGCTGAGAACCTAGGTTATTCACAACTTCCTACACAAATCAATCATTCTATTCCTTTGACCACTTCTATGGCTAGTATTCCTACTTTCACTTCAAACATCATGTCTACTTCAACTCAAAATGTCATACCTACAACCATTAGTCATGGGGGAAATCCCTCTTCTTCATTCAATCCTCCATCTTTATCCATGCCTTCAATGAGTATTCCTATTGCCTCTCAACTAGTCAATTTAACACAAGGGGGCAATTCATCCAATCATTTTTCTCCTCCTTTTAGTGTCCCATTTCCTACCCAATCATCACCTATGCCTAATTACCATAGTGTCCCACCACCTTATTCTCAATCAATGCTTTCTTTCAATAATATCACACCACCTTCTCAATCAAACATGTCTAACATTAATTCTTCAACCGAAGAAACCATTAATAACCTTGCTCAATATGTGTCTTCATTGTAACAACAAATTGCTTCAATGAGTCAATCCAAGTTTAGTGTGCCCACATTTGATGTTGTGAGCTCACTTGTTCTTGATATTGTTAGACTTGTCCCTCTGAAACATGTGGAAGTCTCTCAATTGGAACTCTATAATGGAAAAGGTGATCCTTTAACACATGTCAAAACACTCTAAACTTTGTGTACTAACTGTTCTCATGATCAAATATTGCTTGCCAAATTGTTTACTAGAACATTAAGAGATAAGGCTTTACAATGGTACTGTTCTTTGCCTTCTTATTCTATTACTTATTTTCAGCAATTAGAAAATTCTTTTATTCAACAATTTCAAAACAACATAAGTCCTAAAATCACTTTGACTGATTTAATGCATTGTAAACAAGGTGTTAAAGAAAAAGTGACTGATTTTATTGGTAGATACAAGCATTTATGTTCTCAAATCTCTTTTCTAGTGCCTGATAATGATATTCAAAGAATTTTCATTTCTAATTTGCAAAAAGACATTAGGGAAAAACTTTTCTTTTCTAAGTTTACTTTTTTTCCGCAGTTGTGCACAACACTTCACAATTATCAACTGACTGTGAGTCAAATGGAGCAATCTACTCCTATGGCTCCAAGTGATAAAGGTGAGAGTTCTCAACAACCATTTGTGAAGTTCAAACCAAACAAAGGCTTCATCAAATTCAATGACACCATTAATGTGAATGCTACAACAAGTATGCCTCCTATTTCTAAATTTTTCAAAAGAGAGAAAGAATTTACTCCTTTCAATGAATCCTTGTATAGAATAATGTCTCAGTTGTTACAAAAAAATGTTATCAAACTTCCTCCAATAAAACCAGTTGATCCTTCTAAAGCAACTTCACCTAACTTTGATAGCAATTCCTTTTGTCAATTTCATCGTCAACCTGGTCATGATACTGAAAAATGTTTTACATTAAAATGTAAGATTCAATACTTGATTGATAATAATACTGTATCTATGGCTGATGTGAATGATAAGGGAAACAAATCGGTAGCTCCTCCTAATCAAGATCTTAAGATTTTCACTAATCCTTTACCCTCTCATACCTCTAACATGATTGAGACTGAACACACTTCTTTCCCTCCCACTGATTTCACTTTCATAGTTCAAAATGTGGTTAATTTGGTAGAGAAACAAGAAACACCTAAGGATCCATGTATCACATTTGATCCTAGTGATACCATTAAGGCACCTAATGGCCCTTTAAACATAGTTGTGAAGATCCAAGGAAAACTTTGTCGAGGTGTGCTTATTGATCCCTCTTGCATGGTTAATGTCATCACTGAAGAATATATTTATACTTTACATTTCCATCAACCAATCTATGATGATACTAATGTGGTCATTAAGTTATTTAATGGATTGTATTGTCCTACTATTGGTTCTATAACACTTCCTATTGAGGTTCATACTAAATCTATAGATGTCAACTTTGTTAAATCATTCCTTCATCTGAACAATTTCGTGTGAAGTTAGGCTATCCTTGACTATCTTCCATGAAGACTATTGCTTCTCTAATACATAAGTGTTTGAAATTTCCCCACAATGGAGAAATTATAACTGTTAACCATAGCTTATTTTGACCAACTAAAAGAAGCCTGGGTGTTCCTATTGATTACTTTTGGCCTCAACAATTTAAATCTCTTCCACCAAGAAGTGATTCTCTCTTTCAATCTTATCAAAAATGGAAGAAAGATATGGTTTTATCCTTAGCCAACCTAGAACTCCAACACTTGATATTCTCATCATTCTTGAAGATGAAGTTCTTCCCTTAATAGATAGAATTAATCTTCCTCCTAACAAAGATTCCCAACCTATTACCATGGATGAAACCATTCCTTCTCCTAAGAAGAACAATAATATTCCTCCTAAGGTTATACCTATACCTCCTCCTCATGATGGACCTAGTCTCTTTCCTACACCAAACATTCCTCATTTATATGGTGCAGTTCCACCTCCTTACTATTATAGAGAGAAGAGACCTACCTCTCCTCTTGTCCAGCCTAAAAAACCTCAACCTAACCATCTAACTACCAAAGATGAGAATATTCCACCTTCAACAAATATACCTCAGTCTTCTCAACCTTCTGCTAAGACTAGATGAAATTATTGTTTTAGAGAATACCGATGAAAATGTCATGCTAGCTAGAGCTTGTGAAGTTGTTTCTCAAACTATTCAATCTCCCAAAACACCAATAGTTGACATGATTCCATTTTCTACTAAGAAAGATGTTGAACCTAAATCTCCAAATCATAAGCTACAGAAAACATGTGATGGTTTTACTTCTATACTTGTTAGAGCTCCTCTTTTTATAAATATTGATGAAGAAATAGGTGAAAATTCTATTCATAATGGAAATACAACTCCTAATTCTTCTAATAGTGAATATGAATATGTTGATGTTGACAAACATTTCTCTGCAGAATTTTCAAAATCCTTAATCCTAGCTTCTAGAAACGAACAAAGTGACTTAGCACATGAGCATAGTTTGTGTTTGTATCTTGTGGTAGCTCCATCTACTTTCCTTGATGTCGCTCCTCTGGTGTGTTTCCCGCCTTCCTGAAATAATGATCAACAAGATCGAGAGGTGGATGTCATGCTAGACTAGCTGCATTAGTATCATAGATCCTCCACCTCTCTCCTTTCTTGCTATTTTGTGACCATTCTTTTATGTCTATCCATATTCTTCTATTTGTTGTCCCTAGTGATTTCTACTTGAGGATGATGCAAAACATTGAGATCTCTTTTGGTCTCTTTCATGTTAACTCAAAAAACATGTGTTCCCTTTCTTCCAAGATGGTTTCCTTTCTTTGGGAAAATGAGGACTATTCTATGCATATATATACATGATATACATGAGTTATCATAGAGCATACTAACCCCGAGGAAAGAGAATCCACCTCGTTCTTGGTGTTTTGTGTTCATTATCCTTGGGTTTATTCCTCGATTGGGGGCTAAATCCTTACAATAATGTGCTCCCTCTCTTTCTCTATCTGAGGTGTATCCTACCTTAAATCAATCGCTCCCAATAAGGCATGCACAATTTCTTTAACGTGGGGGCATACACTCCACTCATATTTTCCTTCTTGATACTTAAAGTTACTTAGCAGAATTTGGCTTTGGTTTGTAATTTTTGGTATCCTTTCTTTTCATGACTCATAGTGGGGGGAACTTTACTATTTGTAGTCATCGTTCTCCCTCTTGATCTTCCCTTTTATTTTGTCAATCGAAGTCGTAAGATCCTTAGTCCACTGGGGGCTTGGTGTATCTTGCCTCCTTGACATGGTAAAAGTCTTTCAATCTTGTCTCCTTGTACTTTATCGGTAGTATTGGAGTATGCTTATACTCTTGCTAAAGTTGGGGCTAAATATAGCATCATAAAATTGTGACCCTTGCAATTTTTGACCACATTTGGGTCTTTGCATTAGAGAACAAATCCCTAAGCCTGATCAGAGGCCCGAAACATTCTCAAGACATCAATAACTTGCATTTTCCATCATTTTGCACTTCCTTTTGTTGCTTCATGTCCTAAATCAGGGCAGGACAAGGGCATCGTGACTCTGTCCTCTCAGGACAGGGGCATGGCACCCTTGTCCTAGCCCTATTTTGGGCCCCCTTTGGTCCCCCCTTGCATTGAGCTTGCCAATTATTGAGCGGGAAATGTTTTCCTATGTCAGCCTAAGATGGGAAATTATCTAAACATTCCTAATTGGAAAGTATATAAGGAGAACTTCCCCTCCTATTTTCATAAGAGACAGTAGGGTGAACAAGTGAGAGGTCTCGATTATTGTTATCAAGCATTCAAGCATTCATTCAAGCATTGAGCATTGCAAGTCTCCTTTCAAGGCTAGGTGTTGCAATTAGAACAAGGATTCAACCATTGAAGAGGATATTTCTATCAACATTCAAAACATCCTATTTCACATATCCAGTCAAGTAAATTCATCTACAAAGTTATCAACCTTTCAATTACATCCCCTCCTTGAGGTGGATTTACTTAAGACATTTCCTTTCATCTACTTGCAGCATTTTACAACCACTTGGTTAATTCCAAAATAGGGTTTGACCTGAAGTAAAACCCCCCATCCCAATATTATTTCCTTCTCTTTTTTGTGTGTAGGCTGTAGGTACGTCACAGTAATTGCAGGTTTAGGCTTCATTTTTAGAGATGGAAAAACTCTTTTTGGCACACAGATTTTTCGAAGGACCGTGTGCAACTTACTGACGATCCCTACAAATTTTTCTTAGATTTACAGGGAAGCTTTGTCTCGACATTCTACTACTAATTCCAAGTGCACAGCTTCATCCTGCATCTCTATCTCAATCGATAATCATTTCTTTGTCATTTTTGCACTTAGTCTCAATTTTCTTAATTCAACTAATCTATTACAAAAGAGGGTTAATTTACTTTCCTAATACCATACAAATTTACTACAATTCACTTAGTATTCAATCTCATACCATTGGGGATTGGATCTAGTGAATGCAACCCCTCTTTTGAATGTGATATGTGAAAAATTGAAGGGAATCCTTTGTGAAACTTTCATCCCTGTTTTGAGGGAAGTAAAGCTTTCCACTTGATCTCCCCTCATCATTTTTCACTATATTACACCTATTTTGAAGATCATATTAATATGATTCATGTCAAAGGGGTAGATACTTAATGTGTATTAACTACTAGAAGAGCTTGTGTGACAATTCTCAGTCTTGAGGCTCCTACCCCTCCTCAAGCTCAACTATCATCGCAATACAATATCCTAGAGCACTTGGGGAAGACTCCCACACAAATTTCCATCTTGGACTTTCTCAATTCATCACCTGCCCATCAAGAGATTCTTACTCACACTCTAAAAGAAGCCTATGCCCCAAGTAACATTGATCCCACACAATTCTAGACCATGGTAATGTATTTATCCTCTACGTATCACCTTAGATTTACCCAATCTGATGCTATGCTTCCTAATCCTAATCACATCTATCGATTCAATATTGAGGCTATTGTAAAAAAGTACAAGGTAAAATGATTTTTGATTGATAATTATTCTACCCTAAATATTTGTACACTTAAGTTTGTTACTCAAGTGGTGTATAATGTCACAGATATGAATAATCAAAGTATCACAATCAAGGCATATGATCATGCTAAAAGGAGTTTAGCTAGTATGATAAATATTCCTATCTAGGTGGGTTCAGTAATGCAAAACACATTGTGCAACATCATTGATCTTGACCTTCCATTCAATATTATCCTTGGTTTCGCATGGATTCATGGCATACAAGTCATCCCATCTACTTTCCATTAGTGCCTAAAATTCCCATATCAATATTGCAAAATCACTATCTGTGGAGATTTGTGGCTATTTGAGTATTGTTGTACCCTCAAGGCCTCATCACCCTATTCATATCATTGTATTGCGATTAACATCAAAACCCCTCACACTTCTTCATCATCCTCATATGTTAACCCTAATTCCATACTATTGTAAAAGAGAAAACCTGCATATCATCACCCTTCTCCCAACTCAATATCAATGATGCTAGTTGTGGATAGTATTCTCTATACATGACTTTTACAGTGGGTGCGCTTCCATTAGATCCCCATGCCCATGGAAAACGCACCAGAGCCCAAAAGAAGAAGGAGCCTACTATCAGAGAATTTGGTTCAACTACATTTCAATCTCATGGGAAACTTAATCATGAATTTATAGAAGGGGATATTAACCAGTGGCTCTATAAGGATCCTTTTGAATATAATGATTCCCACCTTGGTTACCTTAAAGGTAAATATCTAGTGTCCCAAAAATTGGCCACCAAGCAATGGGAATACCAAGGTGGGGGACTAGGACAAGAAGTGAAATGAATCAAAAGACATTTGGATTTTATTTGTAATGTTAATCATCAGGGGCTTGGCTTTGGATGTCCATCAAATGAAGCCTCAACTTTAGCAAGTAATTCTTTAAATGGTGAGAGTGGTCTCTTTGACATTCAATACATGGCCGAGGAGGTTGTTAAACATATGTACGACGATATAGAAAACTCTTCCACATTTGTCACTTCTAACCTTTTTGACACATCCATCCCCCTAATTGACCTCCCACTTCACCACCTTAAACTCATCAATTGGGATCAAACTATTGCACACCTAGACACATTCCAAATTGATGTTGTGCTCCTTGAATTCTTAGGTGTAATTGAATGTGCACCATACCATGACTTGACCCCCAATATAGTGTATAAGTTGGATCCTCAAGGTTAATTTAGGTAAGAGAGGATACTTAACTACAAAAATGAAAAATAATCAAAAAATCAAGAGTCTAATGGTGAAAACCTCTTTCAAGAACCTGTAGACCATAAAATAGTAAAAATAAAGGGTGTATCCTCTAGTGAAAACCTCTCTGAGGTGTTAGAAGATGAGGATTCCCCTCTTCCCCTCATAGACATGCAACTCCTTGATAGGTCTCCCATCCTTATTGATGAAACACAAGCAGTCAACCTAGGTACCATAGAAAATCCATGCATCACTTACGTGGTTGCCTCTTTGTCAGATGACGAGCTCCAATTATTCACTCAAATTCTTCATAGATGGCCCATCCATTTCACATGGTCTTATGTTGACATGCAGGACATTGATCCAAATCTTTTGGTACATGATCTCATTATTAAGATGGATGCTAAACCTGTCAAACAAAAGATAAGAAAGATTCATCCCCTAGTAGCATTATTAGTCAAGGCAAAGCTAAAAAAGTTATTAGAGTTCAAGTTCATCCAACCGATTGATTATTCCAAGTGGATCTCCAATATGGTACTTTTCTTGAAGCCCAATGGAGATATCAGAATTCATACAAACTTTCAAGTTCTTAACAAGGCTTTCCCGAAGGATGATTCTCCAATCCCAAATATCAACATCCTTATTGATTTGACAACAAGACATGAAATGTTATCTCTCATGGATATATTTTGGCTATAACTAGATCAATATTGCAGAGGAAGATCAACATAAAACAATGTTCATAATTCCATGGGGAACTTTTTGTTATCAAATCATGCCATTTGGTTTGAAGAATGAAAGTATCACGTATCAACGTGCCATGACAGTGATTTTCCATGACCTCATGCATAAGATATAGGGAGATTATGTGGATGATATATTAGGAAAATCCAAGACAAGAACAGAACATCCAGCCATACTAGAACACATTTTTGAATGTCTTGAAAAGTGCAAGTTGCGGTTGAACCCTAAGAAAGGTGTTTTTGGAGCGCACTAGGTAAACTCCTAGGTTTTATTATGTCTAGACGCAGAATTGAAGTTGAACCCAAAAAGGTCAAAGCAATCTTAGAAATTCCTCCCCCAAATACACTAAAATAGTTGCAAATCTTGCAAGGAAAATCCCAGTCCAACAGGCACTTCATCCCCAACTTGCAAACAAATGCTAGCCTTTCACACATCTCCTAAAGAAGGGTATAATGTTCAAGTGGTATGCTCCCTGCCAACAGGATTTTTATAAGATAAAAGAGCATCTGGCTCACCCCTCAATATTAGTACCACCAATTCTAGGCAAACCCTTGCTTTTCTATATCTCATTCACTCCAACTACATTGGGGGCACTGCTTTCCCAACATGATGATCAAGGAAAAAAACATGTCATCTACTACATTAGTCGTACCTTAGTGGTTATGAGCTTAACTACACCCCCATAGAAAAACCATATCTAGCGGTTGTTTTCTACACTCAAAATATTCACCACTACATGCTGACTCATACTATCAAGCTCATTTGTAAGATTGGTCCTTTGAAGTATTTGTTAACAAAGACAACCCTCACAGGCCACATGGAAAAATGGGTAATACTTTTCAATAAGTTTGATATTTAGTATGTGGATAGAAAGGTCATTAAAGGACAGGTCATAACAGCTCAATTGGTGGAGACACCATCAGTATATTCCTACCCACTGGTTATAGGATTCCCTAATGAATCTATCACAACACAACCCCTATGGAAGCTTTATTTTGACGGTTCTCATGCTCAGAAAGTATCGGGGATAGGTTTTCTATTTGTCACCCTCAAGGATATTTTATTCCAAAATCACTAAAGTTGACCTTTCCATGCATAAATAACATACTTGAATATGAAGGTCTCATAATAGGTATCAAGACAACCATCTAGTGGAATATAAAAAACTTACAAGTTTATCAAGATTCTCAATTAGTTATCCGACAAGTAAATGATGACTATGATACCAAGGATGACAAGTTGTTACCTTATAAAAGGATGGTAGATGATCTCAAGAAAAACTTTTAGTGTATCATTTTTTATCAGATCCCAAGAGTATAGAACAAATTTTTCAATGCAATGGCCACCATAGGGTCTCTTTTGTATATCGAATAAGATAATCCTGAATACAAATTATTTGTCGAGAAACTTCTCCACCCTACATTTGAGATATTTTGCATGGAGATGGTGTGCAACATTATTGGTCCCCAGTCACCTTGGTACAAAGACATTTACACATATCTTAAAGATGGTACCCTTCCACCCAACCTATCCCTAAACGAATGCCAAAACCTTATTTGACATTCTATGCACTTTATTATTATAAGAGAGAATCTATATCATTGAGGCTATCATTATGTCCTTGTTAGATGTTTAGATGCAAATGAGGATAATCTTGCAATGAAGAAATTCCATATTGGATCTTGTGGTGCTCATACGAGTGGAGATGACTTAGATAAATAGCTCATGAGAGTGGGATACTACTATCCCACCATGGAACATGACTGTTATGAATTTGTCAAAAAGTGTGTGCCCTATCAATAACAAAGAGATTTGATTCATTCACCAACACAAGATTTGCAACCTATTGTCACACCTTAGCCTTTTTCTATATGGTGCCTTGACCTTGTTGGTAAGACCCATCCCCCTTCATCTAATGTCAACAAATTTATCATTATTATTATTGAGTATTTTACCAGATGGTTTAAAGCTATCCCTCACCACTGGTGTCCAGGTTTCCAAGGTCATCCTCTATCATATCATCTACAACTATGGAGTCCCATCCACCCTCATAACTAACAGTTGTATCCCTTTTAAGAACCAACATATGTGTGAATTTTGTTTCACATTCTTATTCCCACCCTTTAGGCTAACTGCACTAGTGTTCCCACCCCAATTGGCGCCACTCCATATTCACTTTTTTATATTGCCGAAGTCATCTTACCAATCAAGGTCAAATTGCCATCTCTATGAATATCCTTGAAAGATTTCATTTCTGATAAATATTATCATGTGGCAAGGCTCACTCAACTAGATCTCCTTTATGAATAGCATCAAGGGGCTTATGATCAACTTCATATCTATCACACTAAACTCAAAAAGCAATATCAGAAGAAAGTGACCCACCCTTGTGAGTTTGAGGTGGGTGATGTGGTCCTCAAAGAGAATCCAAAGAATTAGCAAGATTGAGAAACAAAAGGCAAGTTTCAGCCTAACTAGATTGGTCCATATATGGTCATAGCTATGTATGGCTCGGGAGCCTACTAGTTATCCACTCATGCAGGGGAACCCCTTCATGATCCCCTCAATATTTTACATCAAAAAATATTTTATGCCTAATCTGTGGCAATCTTCCCCACTTTTCAAAATTGAAACATACAAAAAATTAAAATTAGGAAAAATACAAAAAAAATAAAAAATACAAAAAATAAAAATTTAAAAAATGAAAAATATCAAAAATAGTAAAGAAAAATATTTCGTTCTATGGTGAAAACCGCTTCATTTGGTGTCTTAGATAAATACATAAGGTGAAAACCTAGAAACAGGTGCCATTTATAAAGGGCAATTCCACTGTCCCTCAGGTCCTTGTTTTACTTTCTTGCCTTCTATGATCAACTATTTGGCTTCTCTATCCTCCAATCTATGTTCACTTCCTTGCCTTACCCTCCATCCCTTCTTGTCTGTCTCCTATTTTTGGCTCACCATACTCAAATGTTCAATGAGGGTATCTATGTGATTATCTCCTATACATAAGTAGTGTTGGTGTCATTCCTTTGTATATCCGTTGGTCCATTCTTGTGTATTCTTGGTGTTCTTAGCGGTTGTCATGCTCATTGTACATTCATGCCACTTGTATATATGTGTCTACAAGCATCATTCTTTTGCATCGATCGGTCGTGTGTCATCGAGATCATTTTCCTTTAGTTGGTTCTTCAACAATTGTCCTAGAACATCTTTGTCACTTGGGTTATCTCAGGTATCTTTTATCGTCAAGTCATCTATCCAATCATTAGTTTGTGTAGGATGTATCCATCCTCAAGTTAGACAACATCATATGGACAGTTTGTCAGATTCCCTTTTGAAAAAAGATGTTTGAGGTACTCATGTTGGCATTGATTCTTTTTTATCTTTGTTTATCTTTATTCGAGGTCCTATTTTTTATCTCCTCATGATCGCGTCGATCCTTTATATCATGGTGCACTATGAGTGATGAAACTAGGGGAGTGATCTTGTTTTCTTTTGTTTGCATGTGTTTTCTTGATGTGTCCCATGGTGTTCCCCCATGAGGTCTTGGGTATCTCATGTTACACTTGGTTATATCTTCTACCTATGGTTTTTTTAGTATTGATTCCCTCAAAGTTCTTTGTAACTCTATGTGATGATAGATTGACCTTCTTTGTCTATTTGTTGTGCGATGCTAAAAATGTGGTATATAAGAAGGCATACACATATAATGTTTTAATTGAAAACTAAATTAAAGAGGCAAACCATAAGCCTTCCTTGAAATGTCCCATTTTCCTCTATTCTTAAGGACCTTGAAGGTGTTGGATTGATTGGCTCTCAGCGGAGCAATGACCTCCAAAGTGGCAACTCAAGAGTTGAGTAGGTACTTGATCATGATTGATTATGAAAATGATATGAAATTCATGATCTAAGAAACTAGATTAACATGCTATGATTAATCCAAAAGTCTAATTACTAGATAATTGAAATGCAAATTGCCTATAGTAATGATGCTAAAAATATGAATGCAAGGGATCCTTATTGCTCCAAAATGGGGGATTTATAGGAATTCCAAGGTCAAAGCTGAGGTGGTAGGAATTGATGGTCTAGATCTAATTTGAAGATATCAAGGGCCAAGATTGAGGAAGTTGGAGAAGAGGTTGGAGGAAGGGACACTTGTCATCTCTATGGTGACAAGTGTCAAGGAGCCTTGCTCATGAGAGGGCAAGTGTCCAAGGGAGGAGACATGTGGCAAAAGTGCCATGTGTCTCAAGGGGAAAATATCCACACCATGGGAGGTTAGGATAAGGAGGTTAGAATGTGCAAGATAGGATAGGGTTAGTTAAACCCAGGGTTAGGTGGAATGGGTTAGGTTAGGGGATGGTTAGGTTAGGTGGTTAACAGTTAGGAGCCATGTGCTCATTTGAATTTAGAAATTCAAATAATTGGAAAATGATAATTAATCTCAACAAACTTGAGTATGTTAATCTTAACTAGGGATTAGAAGAATTGATTTATATGGGGGGACATTAATTAATTTAAAATTAATTAATCAAAGGGGAATATGAAATGAACTATATAAATAAATCATGTAGATTTATTTACTAGTAGATGAAGAGAGAAATTAATCAAATTGCTTGTGAATTCAATTAATTGGGAAGGGGAATTAATCAAATAACTACGTATTTAATTAACTATCTTCATACCATTTTTAGGTGTATACATTTTGCCCCTCTTTAAAGCGATGTGTGACGATCCGTTGGTTCAAAGAAAACTTGATTGATGATGTTGTTGATATTGATTTTGATAAGATGTAGATTTGATCTTGATTTGATGCGGATTTGGTTTCGATATGATATTGATTCGATTCTGAGATGATAAATCTCAATATGATGCGGATTTGATGCAGTTTCGATCTTTGAGATGATAAATCTCAATATGATTCCCTAGACGCTGACTGATAGATATTGATGCGAGGATGCCCCCTCGAGAGATGAATCGGATAATTTTTGAATTTTTTCACGATTTTTTTATTTTTTTAATTTTTTTTGAAATTTTTAGGATTTTTAGATATTTAATGATTTTTTGATTTTTAGAGATTTTCAGAGTTGATCCGATTCATTTCCCAATACAAAAATTGAAAACACTGCCCTGCCAGGTTGATTAGTTGATTAGATGATTAAAAATTAGTGGAATAAAAATCCCACTTAAATGCCCCATTGTGAGTTTAAAAAGGGGAATTCCTTTTACCACTCTTCATTTGTGCACTTCAGTTGTTTGAGAAATTTTCTCTAGAGGGAGGAATGGCGATCTCGTACCACGAACATAGGTTCGAGCGAGTTCGGTGACACGAGCGTCCTCCGGCCTACGGTCTATCGATACGTACTTCGAGAAACCCCAACTTTGTTAATTTTTGAAAAATTTAGCTATTTGTATAAAGAATCATTTTTTAGCATTTTTGCTAGGTGGGTTTGTAAAAAATTACATTTTCGAGATGGGTTTTTTGGATTACAAAATTAGTTTGTAGGATTTTTGAAAAAAAATTAATGCGCACCCCAAAAAAATATTATTATTATGTATACATTTGTTGTGTTCTTGCGGGAAAAAAATAAAAAATAAAATGTCATTTTCTTTGGGGGGGCGGTGGCACCAAGGTGGAGGCTGCCACTACGGGCAGTGCCTTGGGCGCCACCGTGGGGACCTTTGGTTCCACTGAGCGAAGGGGGGGGTCGAGCCTGACAAAATTTATTTTTTTATTTTTTCTTCGATTTTTTCGATTTTTTTATTTTTGGTTGTTTTGATTTTTTGTGATGATTTTTCGATGTTTTCGTGATTTGTCGATGAGTTTTTGATTTGTTGATGAATTGATTTAATTTCTGCAATTTTTTGATTATTTGATGATTTTTCGATTATTGAGAATTTCTGCATTTTTTCGATTTGGGTGATTTTGAGAAAATGATTTGATTTGTTGATTTTTGTCATTTATTTAATTTTTTCATTTTTTGATGTGTGATAAAGAGGTTGGATTGCTGTTAATTTGATTTGATTTTTTATTTTGATAGGGTAAGATTTGATTAGCTATCTAATTGATAAAATTAGACACTCCTCATTGATCAAATTTGATGATCAGTTCTGATTATCTTGATGTACGCACGAGATTCAATAGGATTGATAATGACCTCATGATAGATGAGAGTCATTGATAGGGGTCCAATGCGATTTGACAAAAATCTCAATTGAGAAAGATAAATTGATAGATAGATTGATTTGATAGATAGATAAATCAAGAAACTGATATGATGAGATGATTTGATTGTAGGAGCACTTTAGTCCTCTAGTCTCTGGAGCACTTCCCAAGGACATGTATGTTGATACCCCACCTTAGCCAGGTGAAGCGAGACCACAAAGACAGGTGTGGTTTATCTTCCCTTCTCGACATGCCCCGACCCTTGATAAACTAGGGATTATTGATAGCCTTGGCAGAGCGTTGGCATAGAGAGCACAACACTTTTCACTTACCAATGGGCGAGATGACGTTGACACCCAAGGATGTATACCAGATACTGTGCATCCTTGTGATGGGCAAGCTAATGTATTATGATCTTAGTGAGCGGGGTGGGACAGATGCTCTTTACTAAGTGTTTGAGGATGATGAGATAGGCAGATATGACATTGCATGGTAGGAGATGCTAGAGTTAGGTTATGCCACAATACCCATTGTTCTTGCTAGATTCATTGGAGGTTTCCTTTGTCCTAATCAAAGGTCAAAGGGATTATTTGTTGGATGGGGTCATCTTCTTGAGAAGATGGTGACATAGGGGACCTGATTTGCATGGCGGTCATGCATGCTGGCGCACTTGTATCATGACATGCACTAAGTTGTGTACTAGAGATCAGTTGCATTATCGGTAGGGGTGATCATTCTTCAGATATGGGCCTGGGAGCACCTGCCTATCACATGACCATTGGCTGATAGAGATAGACCTGTAGGCAGGCCTTATGCTAACGGGTATCTAGGCATCATTGTCCAGCGAAAGCTGGGCAAATTGGAGTATTGGCGACAGACACTAGATGATCTAGATACTATGATATGGAGACCATACAGGGATTGTGAGATTTGGCCTAAGGATACAATGGAGATTTCATATGTATTTATGTCGTGATACTTGATTAGATCGACACCCTATGTCATCGATAAATTCCTTTGTATGAGGGTGTTGAGATAGTATGGTAGGATATAGGGGATACCATAGCGTACAACTCATTATGCTCATAGGAGACTGTATGTGGCTACTTGGGGTCCTCTATTTCATATGACTAGGCATGTCCAGAGTATCCATCATTGGGGCCACTGGATTGGGATTATCTTCCAGCTGTGATGGATAGCGGGATGACAAATGAGTATGTCGTGCATTGTATTGTACATAGGTTTCTGAAGCTGACATGTCCGGATGAGACAGAGCCATTTTTAGATGAGAATGATGAGAGGCTACAATGCAGAGCTCCTAGATGACCAAGGGATGGTGGGGAGAAAGGAGGTGGGGTGGAGATGATGGTGGAGATGGAGGGGATGATAGAGATGGATATGGAGGAGATGCAGGAGATCATGGTGGTGGAGATGATGATGGAGGAGATGATGATGGGGGAGATGATGATGGGGGAGATGGCTGAGCAGTGGCAGTGGTAGGGGCAAGCACACTGGGAGCCAGCAGTTCTAGATATGCCAGAGATGTATATACATATTAGATGACCCAGGTGGTCAGACGAAGGAGATCAGGTCCAGTGGATCAAGGGCATAAGATCCTAGAGCAGGAGGTTCCCCAGGTTGAGTAGGTACCTATGACAGTATCATAGGTTGACTAGCCACAGGCAGAGGCACCTCGACGGATCCTCATTAGGATGTCGTCTCATCAGCAGCAGGCTCAGATTATGGACTTATAGGCTCAGGTTCAGTAGCTATAGAGTTGACTAGCAGAGAGGGACTCTCAGATGGCTTCTCTCATGGTCGAGAGAGATGCAGCTAGGGATAGGTGTTGGCAGGCTGAGACACAGGTATAGTTGTCAGGAGAGTCTAGTTCAGGGAAGACTACCCTGAAGATGATGCGCCAAGGGATCCGAGAGGCTAAGTATTATAGGACCTTATACTTTACTATTGTTCTGGCTGATCGGAAGGATCCATGATTCTCACAGCTGAGCAGGAGATCGGGACAGAACTAGGCTGAGAGTCGAGGAGTGACAGGGCCACTTCAGAGAGATCCCCTAGGTGGGGACCCAGGTATAGGGGTATTAGCTGGTGCTACTGTACATGCCGCATCAGGGCAGAGTTCTGCTCCGCGTCCTAGTGGTTGCACTGAGATGGGACATTGATCCATTCATTGTACACACCTTTTTATGATGAGATATTGATGATTCCCATGATGCATATGTGTGATGTATCTCATATATCTTTGTGATATCATTGTACCTTGGATATTGATCTTTTTTATGATCCTATTCACTTTACATGACCTATGAGATGATGGATGCATTCTATTTGATATATGATTATGTTGTGCAGTTACTTTCATGATGTATGCTTTATTTTTTATATGCTTTATGGATTCTAGATGATGGATATATGATGATGCAGTATTTACATGATGTTATGCGAATGAGAATATGTATGGTGATGCCTATAAGTATTATGTGATGTATGTGCAATGCAATGCTTTCTATGCTTATGATATTTTTTATGATTTTCTCATGCATGTTAATATGAGATGGATGCAATGCAATGCAATGATGTTATTTTATATGATTTGAGATTAGATGAATGTTGGATCTAACTAAATGAATGAATGATTGGATGCTTTATATGAATGATGTCTTAGTATGCAATGGTTACATGAGATGATCTAACTTATCATGCAGGATGAATGAATTGATTATTTTGTTATTGTCCAATGTACTCAATCACGTAATAAGAGAGATAAAACCATGTTAGTCTTTGGCCTTGGAAAAGATGAGTGTTGTGATCCCATGGAAAATGAAATGCCAATCTACTTAAAAAATGCAAATGCAAAATGAAATGCAAATCTACCTTAAAAATGCAAATGCAAAATGAAATGCAATGCGACGATCAGACCGATCATGGAGTCATTGCTTTGTTTCATCATTGAGCCTTTAAAATGTGGGAAGTGAGTGCAAACATCAATGGTATAATTGAACCATGATGACCTGAGCACTACTTTCCTGGGTTTTGATATTGCAAGTTAGCACAAGCATTAAGGTATAATTGAACCAAGATGACCTAAGTGTTGCTTGCGTAAAACAGGAAGTATTAACCATTTCTATATGCAAGTCCGAAATGTCCTTCATGATACTTTGATGATCATGTTGTGAGACAACTTTGCACATGTTAACAATTAATTTACAGATAGTAGACAAGAAAAATATCATGTTCCTTCCTTGTTACTCTAGTCAGAGACATCCTGGAGTCACTTAGAAATCATGATACTGAAAAAACAAGATAAAATAGTTGAATCTTTATTGTCAAAGTGTTAAAATCATGAGTCAAGATATATCATCCATTGATATTTGTTTGTCATGTTTAGACCGATATGTGATAGCTGATGGTTTGACAATGTGATCTTATGTTCAATGTTGGATGTGTCTCAATTTTTTGCTTGACAAGTGTTGTCTAATTGTTGTTGTACCTATTGATTAAGCTCAAAATGATGAAAATTTTTGCCCCCAGCTAGGTTCAGGATTTTGCCCCTAGTCTAGAAACAAACTTTATTATGATATATACAATGATCCAAACCATGATGATAAATCACTTGGGATGACTGTGTATGTACAAAGGCTTTATTATGGATACAAACAACACTGATGGAAAGTAAAATCGGAAGGATGCATGAACCAATAGATGGAAGAGCTAGCTGACAGATAGCGCCTATTTGCTAGGTTTTCACCATCTGTTTTTATTGCACTTTTTCTCATATTTGATTTTTTGTATTTATTTATTGTTTTTCACTGTTTTAAAATTTTTTTCTTTTTCACCGTTTTTGGATTTTTCAGCTTTTTCACTGTTTTTGGATTTTTTCTGTTTTTTCACTATTTTTGGATTTTTCGCTTTTTCAAGCATAAAACTTCTTCATATGCATGCTATTGATGGGTTCCTCAAGCTGATCCCCATCCTGTATTGATAGATGATATGCTCCTGACCCAAATACTATTGTGACCATAAACAGACCTAACCAGTTTGGTTTAAACTTTCCTTTCTTTTCTCGATCTGACTAGTTTCATGGATTTTCCTTTAGTACTAGTTCCCCAAATTGAAAGGTCTGTGGTTTGACCTTGTGATTATAACTTCGGTACATTCTTTTTTGATATACCTTTAAATGATCAAAGGCATTTTGTCTTTGTTCATGGATTAATTCTAACTCCTGCAATCTAGATATTCGTTGCTCTTCATATGGGATAAGACCTTTTAATGATACTCGTAGAGAAGGTATCTCTACTTCTATTGGCAGTATTGCTTCTGATCCATAAACAAGAGAGAAAGGTGTGGCACCTGTGGTTGTGTGGATACTGGTACGGTAGGCCCATAGAGCAGGGTTCAGTTGAATATGCCAATCTCTGCCAGCATCATTCACTATCTTTTTGAGGATTTTCAAAATAGTTTTGTTTGATGCTTATGCTTGCCCATTTCCTTATGGATAGTAGGGTGTGAAAAATCTGTGTTGGATCTTGAATTTCTCACATAGTTCTTGGACATCCTGATTCTTGAACAGTCATCCATTATCAGTGATAATGGTCATGGGTATTCCATAGCGACAAATGATGTAGTTCAAGATAAATGCAACAATTTGTTTTCCTGTGATATTTGTGAGAGGTACTACCTCAATCCATTTTATGAAATATTTTGTAGCTACGAGGATGAATTTGTGACCATTGGACGAAGAAGGATTTATCTTTCCTACTAGATCAAGACCCCATTGGTAGAAAGGCCAAGATGTTGCCAAAGCATGAAGTTCTTGTGCTGGAGCATGAATTAAATTTCCATGGATCTGATATTGTTTGCATGTTTTAGCTATCTGAAAAGATTCTCGTTTCATAGTTGGCCAATAATAGCCCAAGCGTATGAGTTTTTTTGAAAGGGTAAGACCACCTAAATGAGTGTCACAAATGTCTTTATGGACTTCATTTAAGGCCTTCTCAGGTTCTTCTTGTTCGAGACATCTTAAAAGAGCACCATCCAGACCTCGTTTAAAAAGGGTATCCGCGACAAGAGTATAATGGGAGGATTGGTGAATAAAGTTTCTCTTTTGGTTCTTTGATAAATCAGGAGGTAGGGTCTTATCTTTCAAGTATGTGTAAGTTTGTCCATAGCGGGAGGAATCATTCCCAACAAGGTGACAGATAGTTTGGGAATCAGGACAATTATGAGCAGGGGAAAATAATTCTTACACTAGAAATTCATAACACTCTTGATTTTTCTGTGTCTGAAGTAGAGAAGAAAGTGTTGCCATGGCATCTGCTGCTTTGTTGTCATTCCTTGGAATTTTCTCAAAAGTTATTTCTACATAATATTTCTTGAAATCATCTACCATATTTTTATAAGGCATGAGTTTGTCATCCTTTGTTTGGTAATCATCATTAATTTGATTGATGACAACCTGAGACTCTCCAAAGACTTGGAGTTGTGTAATGTTCCATTCTATAGCCATTTTGATACCTGTAACCAAAGCTTCATATTTTGTTGTGTTGTTGGTGCATGGGAAGCTTAATTTGTATGCTTTTGGAATTGTATGACCTTGTGGTGTGATGAATAGAATAACTGCTCCTGATCCATGTCGTGTTCCATTATTGATGCCTGCTCCTGGACTAATATTCGAGTGATGTATTATAAGATCTAGATCCAACCCTAGAATGTTTGCATATGACCATCTTTTGATTTGCCTCCTTTTGAAGAGTTCCAAATATTTTTGCCTTGCTAGTTCTGATAGAGAAGTTGCTAGATATAGATCAGTTTTACCAAAGTTAACTGCCTCTGTCGGTTCTATTAGGATAGATGACCTCCCTTGATAAAATTCAAGTAAGGTGTCAAATCTCCCATCTTTCGGCGCCTCGAGGAGGTTTTCACTGTTAGATGCATCCTTTCTTTTTACTTTTTGTTGGACTAATGTTGCCAGTAAATGGTTTTCAGCATTAGACCTGATATTGTTTTCCTTATTTTAATTTTTGTGACTAGGAGATTTGGAACCCACTTGACTCGAAGATACGTTAGCAAAATCCCTGATGGAAGTTGTTGTGGGTTCGATTGCATTAATATATAAGGATATGACATGGTCATTAGGAAAGGTATCAATGATGGTATGTCTTTCATTTTCCCAGTCCATAAGTTCAGGATGGATTAAGGGTAAAGGATCCTCCTGTTGAATTGTTTCAAAGATATTAGGGGTCATGATAGAGGTGCCAGATCTTTCAATTGTTGGCAATATTACATTATAAGGATATTGAGAAGGTTGTTGATGATTATGGACATAACTGATTAAAGATGTTTTACTATCTTGATATTATTATTTTGTCACTGATGTCAAGAAATTGATTTTCTAATTCAGTATGATGTTGCCATATCTTGAGAAGTATGATATGAAGATTATAAAGAAGTCGGTAAAGACAAAGGAAAGAGTATGATGAATAAGGGGATAAGATATTCAATGGGAAACTACTACCAAGTTAGAAAATGATGAGATCTTGATGTTTTAGATTGTTTTAACATCATACATATGTTGTAAAATGTAAAGGTTAATACTATACTATGTTATCAAGCAAAGAACCTAGTTGGTAAACCCTAAGGAACCTAGTTGGTAAACCCTAAGGTTATCACAGTTGGTTAATGAAGATAGAATGTGTACTGAGTGAAGTTTAGTATTCACCAAGTTGTAACCGAGCTATAACAGAATGCATTAAATGTTTACATGTGATATTTAATGAAAGAAGTTGATGAGGTGGAGCGGATCAATGATTGGCAAGCCATGGAAGAAGTTTGTTAAGCGAATCTAAGGCAATGGAAAGTCGACAAGAAGATCTATAGCTCAGATTGAACCACATTACCCTAACACAAGTTCCAAGGTGGGGTAAAATGTTTTCAGATCGAAAGATACAATGAACCTAGACAAGATTGAAGATCTGATGGCTATGATTGATCATGGGAAATGTGATCAAGGAGATTAAGCGGTTAAAAGATTGTTTATAAATAGGAAACTGTTGATAAACAATGTATGTGGGCAGGTGTATGCACAGGGATGCTACATAGTGATAACCAAAGCACAAAAGCTTGAAGACCTGTTAGAATAACATATTATTGATGCCCAGCAGATAGACAAGATTAGTTCTATGTCTAGATTTTATTGAACAAATAGGAATCTGCTTTAGCATTTTAGATGTGAAGTTGCAGACAGATTGTATTACTGTTATTTTGTGAAAGTGACAAGAAATCTCTTAACCAAGTGGACTTAACAATCTTCTATGTAAATCCTCTAACAAGGTGACATTCTGATTGAGTGTTTGAAACCCTTTGACAAGGTCACTTCTAACAAAGTGAAGATCCTAACAGATTTAAGGGAAATGCCTTAACCGGGTCACATCTAGCAATGTGTTTGTAATCTTTAACAAGATTTTCTTTTCACTGAGCATACTCTAGAATAGTATATTTCTTAGTGGGTCCGAAATCCCACAGTGGTTTTTCCCTATATGGGTTTCCACATTAAATCTAGTGTTATGAGGTTTATATTGTTCATATGCTTTTGATTTTGCATGTTTGACAGTTTTTGGTTATATGACTAATATATATGTTACCGAGGTTGACTCTGATGTTTTAATGGATGATTAAGTTTGTAAGATTCACCCCCCCCCCCCTCTCATCTTGTTGGCTATTGGATCTGTACTTATATTAAGTATCAGAACTACAATTGGTATCAGAGCTTTGGACTCCGAAAGGAAAGTTTAAAGGCACTTGAGTTAAAGATCCAAAGATGTATAAGAGGGATGCACCTAAGCTGAATAAGTCAAGTTTCTCTACATGGCAGAAAAGGATGAAGCTACATCTATCAGTAGTTGGAGAATATGCTATATACTATCTGGAGAATGATTTCATTGCACTGAGCACCTATCCATTGACTATGGAAGAGATAAAGGCGAAGCAAGAACATATTCAAGCAATGATTGAAATAACATCTGCATTGACCGATTCTGAGTTTAATGATCTAGAAGACTGCAATGATGCAAAGGCAATGTGGACTAAGCTTATATCTGTATATGGAGGAGATGAACATGTTCAAAGAGAAAAATTTGACAGTTTAAGAGGACAACTTGAATCTATGAGGATGAATGAAGGTGAGAACATAACCCAGTACAGTACAAGACTAAAGGAGATTGTAAATTAAATCAAAGGAGTAGGAGGAACTATTGAAGAAAAGGATTTAACAAGTAAGTTGTTAAGAACCCTTCTACCTTCCTATGCAATCCGAGTCTCTGCAATCAATGAATTGAGGTCTGTACCTAATATGTCAGTTTCCTTGGATGGTACTATTGGTAAGCTACATGCATTTGAGTTAAGTAATTTTGATAACAGTGAGTCATCAGTAAATAAAGTTGAATCTGCATTTAGTTCTTTTCATCTGAATGAATCTAATGATTACAATGAAAGAAGTATAAGTACTCTGAAGGAGATCACAGTGGAGCAAGAGAAAGATTTCGGAAGAACATGGAGGAGGTACATAATACACACGAATACACCCGTACTGGTTTAGTCACTATAAGCCTATCATTTTAATTACATGGTTTTCATTTTGCTACTGTTTAGAAGGATGACAATCAGCCTAAAAAAACACTTCCAATAATTATGGTTGCAATAGGAGGTTCTAGTTTTCCAAACAAAATAGAGATCAAGACAGGCAATCTTTTCGATAATACCAGACCTCTTGAGAACACTCTCTTATACTTAATACAATACAGACACATGTCATAATTTGCAACCTATTATAGAAATCACATTACGATCAAAAATAAGCGAGGAGCTATCAACTAAATAATACATCTTAATGCATGCACATCAAACAAGCTTTTCATTCACACTTTCTAAACACATTAAGGTAATTACATATACCCAAAAGCGAGTTCAATGGAGCATTTGACAAAATAAATCTTCAATCAAATTGGTTTAATGAAACACATAAAACAATCTTTCGGGGAACACATTAATACTCTCTCGAAGCTACAATAACATGCTCCTTTTAATACTTCTTCTACAAACCAAGCAGTTTCACATAATTCAACTATTCGCATAGTAATGCACCTTACTAAGATAGAATTTAATTATGCTACTCCTACAAAATACACCTGGAGAATTCTTTAAACGTACACATACAGTTTTCTCCCAATAACCAAAATAAATTTTTAAATCCATAGCACATTAATAATCTAAAAACATAAGCGTCATAAGGCTCACACAAGGGTTCAAGAAGTCACACCCTTTTCTCTATCACAAAAAAGAAAACTCAAATCAAAGATAATTACACATATCCTAATCATTTTAATTTCTAGAGAGAGAGAGAGAGGAATGGTGATAATCATTTAATTTTCTACAAAATAAGCATTCAATAATTGCCATACTAGTACTTCAAGTGGACAACACTAAGCTAGATCATAATCTTAAACAAACACAATTCGCACTTTCAGATTCAACACAAGCACTGACCAACCCAAATGGATTAGTCTATAGAGTACAACACTCAAAAAGGAAGGTACATATGACTCTCTTTCAGAATAAGAGTAATCATAGACCTAGACATCAATAAGCAAACAATGCACATATAAACACTCAAACACCAACATCAAGAAGGTGAAAACAAGGTGTGAACACAAACACATTACACACAAGTTAAGGTCTGCTCAATCACTCACATGCAAAAGGAGGACAAGCATACACATAAGGTCGATACACCTCACACCAATAGAGGGCACACGCGACACCAGAGATCCCAGTGTTTGCAACATGGGCTCTGATACCAAATGTAATGCCCCGCCAGGAAACCCCGAAGGGATAAGCCAAAACACAAGAATAGACTGCAATACTTTTTTTTTTTAAAGTTACACCACATTAAGATACAACAAGATATCCAAGATTCAAATTACATAGCGGAAGACATCAACTAACACCTAAAGAGTTTCCCAACAAGATTACTTAAATTTCACAATTCACTTAACTCACACAATTAATCCAATAAGTTGATTATCTTAATAACGAGATAATTCTTAAACAAGGATAATTCCTTTCAAAAGATGGAAATATAAATCACAAGCAAAGATTCATCCATTAAGATCTATTCATAATCTTCATTCAAGCTTTTCATTAAAATACAAGCCATACATCTAATATTCTAACACACTAGAATTTCATCATAAACATATGAGATCTTTTCAAGCATACTTAATTTCCTTAACAACAACTGAATATATTCCATTACTCTAAGTTACATTCTTTCATATTCCAATTTATTGCATTTTAAAAGACGATTGCATACATGCATCTACGATAAATCTCATCTAAACCACTTATGCATTCGATCAAAATGGCATTCAAGAAAGAACTGCATATAAACATTTAAAGTTAATTCCATCTTATCCACTTATACATTCTAACATAAGCTATTCATACATGATAAAGTTAAATAAGGGAAACATAAGAGAATAACATCACATAACACCATAATGATCTCGGAGTTCATCCCTAAGGGCTACGTCTCTGGGTCTGCTCAACTGCAAGACCCCTCTAATAATTAATAAAATTAAGAATACAAGAGGTTACACCATTACAATCCGGTTATCAAGGCGAAACATAAACAATATACAAGCGACCACATCGGTCAATTAATACATAAACGATCCCTGAAAAGAAAAGGATCCAACTGAACATAAGCAAAGCTAATACAAAGGACCAGGAGAGCAACCCCAAAACTGAGTCATCACCACCCAAGGTCTAACATGAAACCAGGTACTCAAAAGGGTAAAGACAATAGGGCGACCCTTAAAAGTGCTCCTAACAGGACAAAATGACAACACACTAGCAAACGTAAGGACAAGTGTCATCACACAACCTGGTACGGTTACCATGGCAAGTCTTCATAGGTCCTGGCCCCATACACTGGGTTACCCTGGCAACCTAATCCGAGCCTCTGGCCCATCCAAGCCCCATGTGGACCCACACATCCTCTCGTGAAGACAAGGATGATGGATTGCCATTTCAGGCCTTCTCACAGCATGTCGGGTCTATGTTAGCTCTCGTCCCATTTGTGAGGCACATTTATCTTACTTAGAGATTACATCCTAATCTACTGTTAGGTTTTCACTTATTAGACTCACTTTCGATGGGTTACCCAGTAGCCACTTTGGGCGTGGCCCCCAATCGAAAGCCACCTTCCCATACGACACTAGATTATACTCAGACAAACTCAAAAACCAAGGAATAGACATGGTCAGATGAACGAAGTTCAAAATGGAGAAATCCACCATTTGGTCAAACATGACTTCATACGAGGTGCACTGACAGACGGTACTCTAACTAGAGACCTGACTAAGGTCAACCACGAATCATCATTCGACACCCACATAGAGGATATGACTCAATACGACACCACCACAAAACAACAGTCAACTCGGAACCGAGGACTAAAACAGGTACCCCAAATCAATCCATACGACAGGGACCTATCAAACAAAGCACGACTTGCCATTACATAAGCAAAAGTAAATACAGAAATTAAACTCGCATAGGTAATATTCAGCAGATCCAATCTTTTCCGAATTGATCTAAACATTAAAAGTCGATCAAGTTTTCTACATGATCTATGTTTCCAAAAATACACTAGTAGGAAATCATCATTGCAAGGTGAATACAATATCACAATTTGCAATAGTACCATTTCTATTTCTCAAACAGAGGAAAAATATAAATTAACCATTCATTTTACTAAATGAGAATATCAGTAACTAAACAATTTTCCCAAATGATACTTAATTAAATTTCCAAAAGCACGTCATTTAAATTCATAATGTCCAAGGGTTAAATATTCATTGCTAACATTTCCAGATGACCTATATCATTAAAATCTTCAAACAATATATATTCTTGAATAAAGTATGTTTTATCTCGAAAATTTTTCCAATATAAACAATATTTCATCTTTTTCAAAAGATGCTTCCCTAATATTATAGGTCCAAAAGGATTAAATATTAATTCATAAATATTTATAACCCTACGGTTAATAAAATATACACAATTAATATTTAATATTGCATAATAATCCAATTAAGTATTAATCAACATATATACATTTATTCCCATTGATAAATATATATTAATATTAATTAATAATTAATTAAACACTTTATAAAATAAAAACTTTTAAAACTAATAAATTTATTTATTAATTTTTTTTTTTTTAACTAAAAAAAAATAATAAAAAAAAATACATATTAAAAAGTGGGGGGATTTCCACGTGGACCCCATGTGGTCCCCATGGGAGCTCATGCAGCCCCAAAGGGGAAGCGCTGCTTCCCAAGGGAGCACGCAGCATCCCCAAAGGGAGCGCTGCTGTTCCCAAAGGGAAGCACGTAGCACCCCTTGGGGTGCGCTGCTATCCCAATGGGATAGGCAGCTCCCTCTTGGGGTTTCCCCAAAAAAATTAACAATTATTTAATTTTTTTTTTTTTAAATTTTAAAAAGATCACTGTTAAAAAAAAAAAAACAGTTCCAACCAGTCTCAGCAGAGACTAAAATAATTAAATTTTTCTTTATTCTCCATTGCAATTCCAAAGAAAACCCAGATTCTCTTAAACCAATAGCATATTTGCCAAATAAGATCTATTAACTTCCATATATTCAACCACAAACAGATATCTCTGATTTAAAGCATGAAGTTGAAATTGAAGGTATTCATATGGAACTTAATTTTTATTTTATTTTTAAAACAACACAAAAATTTCCAGAATATGAGAGGTTTTCAAAATTGAAAGGATAATTCTTTTGGGCATAAGAAAGCTCATTTTCCATGCAAGGATGCAAACAATAAACCAATACCAACTAATTCCACAATGATTCATAACCTTGAGGCAATCAATGGAGAAATTAAAACCAAATAGCATGAAGAACATCCAATGCCTTTTTTTTTTTTTAAATTTAAACAATAACTAACTGATAACCAGAATTCCTACCTCAGTAAGCATTCCTGGAAAGGATCTGATGAAGACCCCCAACTTGCAGCTCAAGAAATCCTTCTCCTTCCAAAACCCCCAAATTTCATCCCAAAAATATTTTTCCAACAAAACATTTTTCCAAAAATATCCATCCTCCAAAATTTTCCAAAAGTCTAGGTTATAAGGAAGAGTTGACCAAAATTTCATTTTTTTGGAATTTAAATTTTTATTTAAAAATAATTCCTAAAAATTACTATTTTCCAACTATATCAACAAATTAAATTGTTTTTCAATTCAAAATTGATTTTTTCACTCAACTGAAATTTAACCTTTCTATTTCAAAAATGCCAAAAGATTAAATTAATTCTATTGCAATTAAATTTAAATCTTTCTTTTTCAACAACATAAACATAACAAATTTAATATTAAAATTAACTATTTAATTGAACTTGCTCCCAATTTAAATCGAGCAATTCAAATCAACGATAACTCCCGTAAAGAAATCTCGATTAATTCAGTCCATTAATCTTTAATGTACAAATACATATTTAATCAAATTGAATACTAAGGACTAATTAATCAATTTAACCATACACACCAAGCACGCAAACCAAGAAAGTCAACCAGACAGACGACTTGCAAACCCAACAAAAAGGGGATACCGACGACAACTAACGATGCTCACTTGAGCACGACTATGGTCAACTAGGGTCTTACGACCACCTAATCCAACTCTAAGGATTAAAGAGGTACACTCAAACCTGCAAATCCAGGTGAAGACGAACCTCGCACTCATGCGGCGTTGTACCTGAAATCTCCTGCAACCAAGAGTCATACATGCATACATATATAAACTTAATGAAAGCATTAGCCCGATATTAATACCATGAAATAGGAACACTAAACAACTTGCATACAACTAGTGCGAAAACCACATCAATAGCTATGCATTAAATCAAACATTTGACTATAACATTATATTAAGATAAACTGACCAAGATTAAATCGAGATTAGAAATTGATTAGGGCAGGGGTACTACATTTTCCCCCCCTAGGTTCCGACTTACTCCTGGAAGTCGTAAGTCTAGATGGAGAATATGTCGTACGCATCAGCCCTAAAACTCATTCAACAAATATCAAATTGCACATAGAAATCTTTCCATAATCAAATGAAATATTACTGCTAAATCCTCTACAAATGCCATTACCCATTGACAAGATACATCTAAATCCATACATTTCTTATAACATTCTATAAATTGTCCACAATCATAGCAAAGAAATGAGAATTTTCTCCCTTTCATTACACCAAATTAAAGCATTTCAAGGAGGTAAACAACAATTACCATATTCATCTACCAAAAATGACAAGAAAACATGCCATCATGATCAATTCTTTTACCAATACATCTTTTTCATAAACTTTATAACATAGAACTAGCTTAAAATATCAATTTCTACAACCAAATTAACTTCCAATAAATAAGAGCAACAAAATAACTCAATTGATTACACTTGTCAGGCATAAGAAAACCTTTCCAAAGACTATGTCCCATAACATAGTGACAAGTTAACACAATTTACTCCATGATACAATTAATAACCATCCACATAACTGGAATACATAGCTCAAAAGGCCACATGTGAGCATGTCTAATGCTCGGTCAAAGATAACATGCATGATCAACATCTCTATGCCTGATCTCAGAACAACAATATGATCATAAATATCCAATATCTCACTCAAGTCTCGATGGTGCTAGGCACACCATAGCGGTGCTACCTTCCATACAAGACCTTTGTGAATATCCCTTGTTGAGCAAGGTGGTTAGCCTCCAAGAGATAGTCACCACACATAGGTAGGTAGTGGATCCTAGCTGCATCACAACCTCACATACCCCCATCCTCAAGGTTCCTTACGACCACTTCCTCATACACACTCTACCAAATCCGTATCATATGTCTTTGGAGAGGAATTTCACATTTCAACACAAGCCCAACATACGAAAACAATAAGGATAAACCAGTTTAGCCACCAAAGTAAAGATGAATAAAGATAATAAATCATCAATTCCAACAGTAAGGCAAGAAAATAATCTGGAATTGCAACACCAAATCAAAAGTGCAAAAGATCACAAGATCGTGGCTAAACCTTCAAAGTCAAAGTAAAATAAATTGCCGATCCCCAAAGAAATATAAAGAATATCACAACTGCACATAACATCACTGTGTGACTAGCATCTAGCCACCAACGAGGAAGGAAAGAACAACTGACTAGCTATTGCAGTAGCTCATCATGTGGTGCGACATAGTCACACTACCCACATGGCATGGCGGTGTGCACCTCGACATCACCCTGCATCATGTCGTCATGCAGCATGGCAATACCCCAAGCGGAGAAAACACGCAATGGGCATATTCCGCATGGTAGTGTACCTCACGGAAAAAGCATGCACAAGTCACATCCTGCATAGCGACATATCTAGAAGGATACTCGCCGTAAGTCAGACGTACACATGACTAGGGTCCACCCACATGCCCACCAACACATACTAACTGGCAACACATGTGAATAAACCTACCTTTCATGAAGACAAGGCAAAGGATCCTCCAAATTACACCATCACTATACACAAGAATCACCATCCATATGCTCAAATAAAGGAGAGGAATAGGTTGTCACATATAAACCTATAAAATAGATTCATCAAAAGGGAAAGTATTGAGTACACCTTTGATACAGTTTAATAGTACAACTATATCATTCCTCGAAGTAGAGAAGCTAAAGTCGCTTCGTGCCAACATTACTCGTACGCCAATCCATACTATTCAAGGAACGGTTACTTCTAATACTACCCCTTAACATACTGAGTTACCCACAACCCAAAGTTTGGTACTCAGTAGGGAAACAATTAAGCAACATCACATAAATAGTATGGTTTCCCATACTCATAAGCAACATATCCTCCATGGTTGATTACTTCACCAATCCATGGGCACATATAATAAGTACTGGTTTCTTACAATACACATGAATACACTCGTACTGGTTTAGTCACATTTACGAGGAGTACTTTTCAGTACGCTAACATCTATTCAAGGAAGATTTTAATTATGCTTTCTATATAAATGACTGAATCAAGTTTACTCTAGATTTAGGTACTGAAATTATTAACAATTCACAATTATATAAGGAAATAACATCATTCCTATATCTTTATCAAATTTCACTAAGCATTCGTAACTAAATTACTTAGCTATGCAAACTCTTTTCTCAAAGAGGACTTTCATCTTTCAATATGAAGCCAAAATGCAATAGTACAATATCACATGTTTTATAAACATTCTATTTAAATCAATGCATTCTTTAATACCATTTCTAAAAATCTTATGATTAGGCAAAGAGAAGGGAAAGAGAGTTTGATAATCAAACTGTTTCTTACAAAGACACAAGATCAATCAAGGTCATAGTACATCATAAATTTCTCACTATAAGCCTATCATTTTAATTACACGGTTTTCATTTCACTACCATTTAGAAGGATGACAATCAGCCTAACAAAACATTTCCAATAATTATGGTTGCAACAGGAGGTTCTAGTTTTCCAAACAAAACAGAGATCAAGACAGGCAATGTTTTCGATAATACCAGACCTCTTGAGAACACTCTCTTATACTTAATACAATACAAACACATGTCATAATTTGCAACCTATTATAGAAATCACATTACGATCAAAAGTAAGCGAGGAGCTATCAACTAAATAATACATCTTAATGCATGCACATCAAACAAGCTTTTCATTCGCACTTTCTAAACACATTAAGGTAATTACATATACCCAAAAGTGAGTTCAATGGAGCATTTGCTAAAATAAATCTTCAATCAAACTGGTTTAATGAAACACATAAAATAATCTTTCGGGGAACACATTAATACTCTCTCGAAGCTACAATAACATGCTCCTTTTAATACTTCTTCTACAAACCAAGCAGTTTCACATAATTCAACTATTCGCATAGTAATGCACCTTACTAAGATGGAATTTAATTATGCTACTCCTACAAAATTCACATGGAGAATTCTTTAAACGTACACATACAGTTTTCTCCCAATAACCAAAATAAATTTTTAAACCCATAGCACTTTAATAATCTAAAAACATAAGCGTCATAAGGCTCACACAAGGGTTCAAGAAGTCACACCCTTTTCTCTCTCACAAACAAGAAAACTCGAATCAAAGATAATTACACATATCCTAATAATTTTAATTTCTAGAGAGAGAGAGAGAGGAATGGTGATGATCATTTAATTATCTACAAAATAAGCATTCAATAATTGCCATACTAGTCCTTCAAGTGGACAACACTAAGCTAGATCATAATCTTAAACAAACACAATTCGCACTTTCAGATTCAAGACAAGCACTGACCAACCCAAATGGATTATTCTATAGAGTACAACACTCAAAAAGGAAGGTACATATGACTCTCTTTCAGAATAAGAGTAATCGTAGACCCAGACATCAATAAGCAAACAATGCACATATAAACACTCAAACACCAACATCAAGAAGGTGAAAACAAGGTGTGAACACACACACGTTACACACAAGTTAATGTCTCCTCAATCACTCATATGCAAAAGGAGGACAAGCATACACATAAGGTCGATACACCTCACACCAATAGAGGGCACACGCGACACCAGAGATCCTAGTGTTTGCAACATGGGCTCTCATACCAAATGTAATGCCCCGCTAGGAAACCCCGAAGGGATAAGCCAAAACACAAGAATAGACTGCAATAATTTTTTTTTTAAAAGTTACACCACACTAAGATACAACAAGATATCAAAGATTCAGATTACATAGCGGAAGACATCAACTAACACCTAAAGAGTTTCCCAATGAGATTACTTAAATTTCACAATTCACTTAACTCACACAATTAATCCAATAAGTTGATTATCTTAATAACGAGATAATTCTTAAACAAGGATAATTACTTTCAAAAGATGGAAATATAAATCACAAGCAAAGATTCATCCATTAAGATCTATTCATAATCTTCATTCAAGCTTTTCATTAAAATACAAGCCATACATCTAATATTCTAACACACTAGAATTTCATCATAAACATATGAGATCTTTTCAAGCATACTTAATTTCCTTAACAACAACTGAATATATTCCATTACTCTAAGTTACATTCTTTCATATTCCAATTTATTGCATTTTAAAAGACGATTGCATACATGCATCTATGATAAATCTCATCTAAACCACTTATGCATTCGATCAAAATGGCATTCAAGAAAGAACTGCATATAAACATTTAAATTTAATTCCATCTTATCCACTTATACATTCTAACATAAGCTATTCATACATGATAAAGTTGAATAAGGGAAACATAAGAGAATAACATCACATAACACCATAATGATCTCGGAGTTCACCCCTAAGGGCTACGTCTCCGGGTCTGCTCAACTGCAAGACCCCTCTGAAAATTAATAAAGTTAAGAATACAAAAGGTTACACCATTACAATCCGGTCATCAAGGCGAAACATAAACAATATACAAGCGACCGCATCGGTCAATTAATACATAAACGATCCCTCAAAAGAAAAGGATCCAGCTGGACACAAGCAAAGCTAATACAAAGGTCCAAGAGAGCATCCCCAAAATTGAGTCATCACCACCTAAGGTCTAACATGAACCTAGGTACTCACA